>NC_064851.1:133831838-134126901 GCF_024139225.1 Suncus etruscus
CCCTCCTCCCACAAGGACACAAGTGACAATGTGTGGCAAAAGTATTAAGAGAACAGCATTAATCTCAAGGGAAAGTGAAGGGACAGGTTGCTCTTATCTAATGTGAAATGGATTTTATTAGTAACCATTCACAGCATGAACGATAGCATGAAAAGAAAATAGCTTCATTGGCTGATGGATATTGCTCTTCCCACATCCATATGGTCCTGATTCTAGCTGATTGTGTCCCATATAATCAATGTGCAATATCACCAGCCACCTCACTTCTTAAACGTAGATGGAAAGTGAATGTTGTGATTTCAACCCTCATCACATTTCTCATCATCTTTCTTGTCTTTCATAATGAAAAAGTGTGCAACTTCAAAAAAAGGGGGGGGTCCAAAGCTAGTTATTGAAATCACTTATCACTAAGTGTTTTTCATTGTTTTGGTTTCATCATCTCTGCGGGGAGCACCAGAGTGATATGGATGTGACTCATATCTAATGCCCTCTTTTTTCCTGTTATGTAAACATTCCATAAAGGGAAATAACATTAAAAATTGAACCTGGGACAGATGCCTCGTTATGAATTATGATTTAGCAGCAAAGTCACTGCAGGAGAAAGAGAGCCTGTCTCTCTTACCTGATGGTACTTGCGATAAAATACAAGGAGGATGAGGCACTGCTCTTTTTGATAAATTGAACACTAGAAAAACCATGAATGTGAAATTATCTAGCAGATGATAAATCTACTGTAATAAATAAAAATCCAATAGTCAGAAGAAGTAGGGGTTGTGTGAAGTAAACTTTTCTTTCAAACTCTCTTTCTTTCAGTTTAGACATTCCTGGCATTATGAACTCTAATTAGGTTCTTTAGTTCATGGTTAGTGCCACAATTCCCTTGCCTGGGATGAAAAGCTGCTGAGCACACTATTTTCACTCTTAAACTAGGCCCACAGGATTTGTCAAGATAAATGTGAGGTTATTGAAAATGTTGTTGCTACTGTCAAAAGAACAGGGTGGCGTGGTCCTACAATTGACATTCTGACAGGCTGTTAGGTATGATCCATAGGTACAAGTTAAGTCTTTTAATCATGCTTTTGATTTGCCTCTGCAATATCTTCTTAGGCCCCCAAGAAGAAAGAAATGAGTCATCTTTGCAAATTGAATACTTTGCAAAATTTTAAAACTAGTTAAATCCCCCACTGCTCCCTTTCATAATTAAGGGCATCAACAAAGATATATTAAATGCTCCTAAGACTAGTAAGTCATTAGGCTTTTATAACACAAAAGAGAGAATTTAAATTTTTCTTTGTTTTGACTACACCTGGACAGTACTTTGGGGCCTTGCAAGTTTGATAACCTGAGGTTGCTCTCAGCTGTGCTTAGGGGGTCATGTGGTGCCAGGGATTGAATTTGGAGTACATGCATGCAAACCATATATGCTCCTGGCCTTTGAGCCACCTGTCTAGCTCCTAAGTTCTTTTTAATAATTAGAATTATTGAAGAAATCCTAGATTTAGTTGTTTTTATAATCTTTCCATTGTTGAATATGTATCACTTTTCCTGAACAGAAGTGAGTAGGAACTAAATCAAATGATAGCTCATTTTGTTATGAAAGGATTTATAAATCCTCAGTAGATAGATTCCCACTTGCTTTTGACTTCTCAAAGGTCAGATCAGTAAGAACAGTGACTGGCAGGAAAAACAGACCATATATGAGAAAATGGCCAAGTTGAGAGAAGTTCAAAAGGAGAAATAAAGCTCTGGTTTGATGTATAAATTGTAGCTTAGTCAATTATGCCATTCAATATATTTACAGGAAAGTACTGTTTTTCTTAGCTTAAAAATTCCAAATGACTCTTCTGTGGCTCTCTTTTGATTCCTCCCTCATTTCTATTATCTTTAACAAAGTACAGCAGAAATGAATGCTTATTGTCATTTTATTTTCACTCTACCTCACCTTACCTCAGTCCAAGTCCATTGACCCTATTTCTTTTATCAGTTAAAAACTCAAAGTGAGCCATTTCACTGATTGATAAGTGTTAATGGCGTTGTGAATGAAACCAGAGATGATTCTGGAGAACTAAGAGAAAAGGATTACTCTTCTCTCAACCCTAAGACTAGAGATGTTCTTTGGATGGAGTAGACTGAGCTATTAGAATGGTGGCTTTGGAAAGTCAAGGCCTGCTTCTAATCAGCAAAGGAGAGGTCTGGGCTGTTTGCAATTATAAAGAGTTCTGTGAAATCTAGGGCATATGGAAAGAGCTTCAATATTGAAGAGGTGACTGTTAACTATGTGTGTTTAACAGTATTACAGATGATCTGCATGTCATTTGACAGTCACAAGTTTTCGATGATATTGAGAGACAAAATGTAAAATGAGGTCTTGATTTCTACAAATGGCTTCAAAATTGTCAAGAGATTTACATACTGGAATTAGATAGGGATATGGTGACATATTTGAGGTTATTTATAGAAAAGAGAGATAAATAATGTGACATGTTTTTTTCCCCTTCTTCCAATGGAACTAGGAACCCTCCCAATAAGAGCTGTAAAACAAGAAATAACTTTTCCATCTTAGTATGAGAACTAAGGCTTATATTACTTAAATATTTATTAGCTTTGTTTGTTTGTTTTGGGATCACACCCAGCAGTGCTCAGGGGTTACTCCTGGCTCTACACTCAGAAATCGCTCCTGGCAGGCTCAGGGGACCATATAGGATGCCGGGATTCGAACCACCATCCTTCTGCATGCAAGGCAAACACCCTATCTCCATGCTATACCTCCAGCTCCTATTTATTAGCTTTCAATAGAGATATAAGTCTTTGGGGTCTATCAATCAAAATACTTTTCTTAGATGCATACCTGGAAGGCTACTTGGGACATTAGAAAGATGTTTTATAAGGGAAAAAGAAAAGAATATTTAGTCCTTATTTAGTTACTTCTCACTGCTGGTTTTCTCATGAGTAAGAATGTGAACTTGCATGGATTGACCCTTTTAGTTCTGGTGTGTTATTCTGAATATTGACCATCTTAGTTGCTAAGTTTTTGAAATTCTTCTAGATTGCTTATTGTCTATGTATCATCTAGTTAGGGGTTTGCATTTAGATGATCAATAAATATTCAGCTGTTATCTTTCCTGCTTAATGGCATTATATAACAATCATTTTCAAACTCAGAGGTATGAGTCCTAAGATGTAATTTACACAAGGGTTCATTTCTCTCTTCTTGAAAGCTTCAAGTGCAGTTTCTATTCTGAAGAAGCCATGCAAAGCACTGTTTTACAGTTCTATAATTTTATGGTTAGAAATATTTTCTCTGGATTAACAGAAGGGGTGGCAAAGGGGACTAGAAGTAGCTAGGAAGGTTTGTTTTCTCACTGCTGGTATATAAAGATTAATGAAGGACTTAAGTGGCAATTAGTTGACAAGAATTTGTGGTTGGATGAAAACAGAGTTGTTGGAAGTTCTGGAGAATGATCATTTAAACTGGTTTCTTCTGCTCTTATGATATCTTCTTTACTGTGGTACCTAGACCATGCCACCAGTGTACCATTTATAGGAGGAGCTATGAAAATGCTAGAACTATATACTCTGTTGCTCATAGAGGTAGAATTGCCAGATAGTCCCAGAATCTGAAAGCCTCTATAAATCAGTATTTGCAGGTGTTGCATAGTTAGTAGATACATAAGAGTTGTGGCTTTATTTTTCAGCTTTGAATCCAGCTGTTTTTCTTCTGGGATGCTACTGTCTATTGTCTGAACATTTCCTTGTGTGAAGCCTTCATTAGTAATCCTTAAATATATCGTTTTTTGTTTGTTTGTTTGTTTTTTTGGGCCACACCTGGCGTTGCTCAGGGGGTTACTCCTGGCTGTCTGCTTAGAAATAGCTCCTGGCAGGCACGGGGGACCATATGGGACACCGGGATTTGAATCAACCACCTTTGGTCCTGGATCGGCTGCTTGCAAGGCAAATGCCGCTGTGCTATCTCTCCAGGCCCAATATATCATTTTTAATATAGGATAGCTTTTATGTAGTTGGATGAGGAGAGAAATTATTTACTTTTATGGCGATACCAATAATTCACATCTTTTTATTGGAATCACAGTATTATAAACAGTTTCTTGTCTTTAACCAATGAATAGAGTGAGTCTTGCCCATATGCTTGATCTAGAATAGGTATGGTCTTGCAAAGGTAGTATTTTATTTTACTTGCCTTTGGGTAATATTCAGCAATGCTTGGGTTACACCTGACTCTGCACTCAGGAATTACTCATGGAAGTACTTGGGGGAAGTCCATATAGGATGCCACAGATCAAAACTAGTTAGACACATGCAAGGCAATTGTCTTACTATCTGTATTATTTTCCAGCCCCCCACTGCAAAAGTGGATTTTAGTTGAACCATTACTTTCAAAATTCCCTCATAAATTATCTGTAACATAACTTTCTTGGGGTGTCTGATAAATACAAATTTTGAGCGGGTCCTATTCCAGATCTCTTGAATTAGAATGATTGTAGAAGTTCCTCATATTTTTCAAATTCCTTGAAAATCCATTTGCACTCTAAATTTTAAGAGGCCACCTACTCAACATTCCTTCTACCTTTAAATTTTATTTATGAAATTCACTTTACTCATGCTTCTCATAATCGTAGCACTTTTTATTTTTTCATTCCCAGAGAAGCTGGGATAGATTTTCAAGTTAGCTCACTTGCCTCATTTCAATAGGCCTATTCCAGTAGCACACTGTTAAATTTTACCTTGTGCAACCAGCCAACAGCTGCTAACTTAACTTTTCAGAACTTGCAGTTTCTTTCAGTTCCCATCAACTTATAAGAAGATGCAGTCATCAGTGTGGAATTTGTAGCATCATAGCCCTCCCTGAGTCTTTGCCTGGTTACTTGCAAGCAAGGAGCAGCCCATATATGAAAAGGATTTGGAATAGGTGTTGAGAGACCCACAAACTTTTGCCCCCTTTTGGTGGGTGGTGATGAGTTGTTCTTGACTTCCACATCAGCTTGGTTATCAGGTGAACTCATTGGCTCAGTACTTCTGACTGATAATCAGCATTGCTCTATTATATTGTGTGACAGAATTTTCTAGTCATATCTGATGATCTGAAATGACATGTAGGTGATTTGCAATATGATTTTTGTTTATAGTTTTCACCTTCCTTCTAGTATGATAGTGACTTCAGACTCTTGGTTTGGGTCCCAACCAATGATACCTCTCTGCACCCCAATCTTTCTAGTTTAGAATCTTGCTGTGTTATCATGTATGGCTAGGAGAACCTTGTTAGCAGTGTAGTTAAGCCTTATCTCAGCAAAAAACTTAAAACATAAGCAAACATATAATTAAAAAATGGTCTATGCTAAAATATGTTTATTAGAGCATTTAAACTTATTTTATGTGAAATATGACTGAAGCTCTAAAGTATGTGCCAGCATGGCTAAAGCCCTAGGTTTTGTTCTAGGCACCAAATAGCTCCTGACTACCTATGTGTGTGACCCTTATTGAAAAATAATAATGTAATGTAAAAGATGTAATGTGATAATGTGTATGTTTTTTACTACTACAATGAACAGTGAAAAAGATCTGAATTTGGTTGTTATACATGTGAAGCACTGGTGATCATAAGTAATACATTGAGATATCTATAACAACTGAGCTATATGTAAAAACTATATAATTTGTAGTGGAAAAAATTACAAGTATTGCTAATAAAATTTGAATCACTTATTTAGTTTATAGCTAAAGATACTTTTTATGTCAGTTCAATTATAGGGAAAAATATATATATTTTTTGCTTAAGTTCATGTTTCCCCTAAGTTCTAAGAGCTTCCTGGATCTTGTTTGGTACTCCCAGTTTTACAAGAAAACAAAATCCCTGAATGTAAAATTAAATACCAAGATCATATAGTTCATTATTGGCTACATAGAATTTGAAGTTGGTTCTGTTTCCTATAGCACAAGATGGCATTTATTGGTAATTTTCTTCTATGATTTTCCCATAGTTGGTTTTTTTTAATATTATATTTGATTCTTGCAATTATCTTTCCATGAGGTGCTCTCATTTATTCTGAATATTGGTGCAGTGTGTATGTCAGTATTAAATTTTTTTCTTTAGATATAATGGAAGTATACCTATATGTTCACATATTTTTGTGTCAGCAAAGCAACAAGCTCATATTAAAGAGAAATAAGGAGAATGATAACTATTTGACAGAAAAGGTTTTAATTTTCTGAACAGTGCAAATTTAAAATTTATTTGATTGAACCTTACAACGTGAACAAGATAAGAAACCCAGTGAGAGATCTTCAGAGATTAACTAAATTAATAAAACCATATAGAGAAAGGAATCTGAATGACTAATTTGAAGTACTGGAGAATTAGAATATATTTTCATAATGAATCTGTCAGACTTTATTTAGATATGGACTTTTTTCCCTGAATGAAGAATAGAATTTTAGGGGCCACTCAAACTCTTTATCTCTTGGGTTTTATTCATTTGCATTTTTCTTATCATTTTGCTGTTGACTTAAACTATTGTATTAATTTGAGTAAAAGTGTTATTAATCTTTAGATGTTATTTTCTTTAAAAGTATATTTATCTCCTCTACTGGGTTATGTGCTTTATGAATTTAGGGAGCTGGTATTAGGCATTCTATTTCATTGCTTCTTTAATAGCCCTTTGAATAGTATTTGGCTACATGCATGTGGATACTATATCCTAAAATCTTGCTTCACACCTATGTTTGACAGATGTTAGCCTCATCAGACTTTAATTTTTTGCCTAATAATATTTATGTGGAGTTAAGTGGGGGTAAAACACAGCAGAGATTTGAATAGGAATGTATTGCCACTATTCTTGTTATTATGCACTAGTCATTTGATTTGGTGCTTCTTGTTAGTATCCAGAGTGGCTCTTTCACACAATAGCTGTAAAGATTGAGGGGTGCATGACACAGGTTTCTCCTAGACAATTTTGTGATGGCTGATTGAAGATGTGTCACTTGTTTGCCACCTTATTCTTTCTAAGAATTGATTTCATCGACGAAAGACATGTTTTCTCATTTATTACAGCCCTAGACATCTGAGCATCTCCAGGTGGCCCCTGGGGTCCTTGACACTAGTGTCTAAGTAGCACTTCATCCAGGGACTCGAGTGTCAACTAAAGTGTCTGGTTACCTAAGAATTTTTATTAGTGACTTGTAGGATTCTGAGAACTTTAAAGGTTCCTTACACAAGAGATGTTTTATGTTTGAAAATTTTAATCAGTCTATCAAATCAAATCTGGATTCAATCTGGATCTGGATTTGAAAATTTCTCCTAATGTGAACAAAATACACAACTAGGAACTCTTCTGACATAGGGAGACAACCGTTCTTCTTCTGACTAGGTTCACACCCTAGATAATAGGGAAAGGAATTTGCTCTGTTGAGCATGCTCAGATTCTTCTTTCAAATGAAGGGGTACACAATATTCAATGCAAACAAACTGCAATTAATTTGAGAACTGTGCTTATCCTGAGGCTGGGGGAGTATAGATAGCTAGTGTTTAGTTGACTGTGGAAATTTGGGTATTATGGTGGTAACACCGCACTCCTGAAAAATATAAATATTAATTCTCTTGAAAACCACTGTCACTTTAATAAAATATAAAAACAAATAATTCATAGTAGAATCAGTCACTCCTCATCTCAAGGAAGGACTAAATGAAGCAGGCAGAGAGGGGCAATGCATTCCCTCAACTCAGTAGTTTTCATGGTCCCTGAACAAGAAATATTAGTCTTCTGGGGCTGGTAAAATGCACATTCTGGGATCACATGCCAGAGCTTCATAACTAACCTTGTTGTTCTGTCAATCTGGGTTTTAACAAGCCCTGCAGGCAATTCCAATATAGGCTACTTGACTATTGTTTTAGCTCAGTGATCCTCAAAACTCTTCCAATTTCTCTTGAGAACTTTCCAAAAATAAGGTTTTTGTCCCAAAGAGGAAAAAAAAACCTTAGTGAATCAAGGGTAGGTCTTTGGTATATTTTGAAAGGTCCATAAATGCTGCTGCTGGTGGGCAGCCATAGCCCCCTTTAGTGCAATGAAGTTCCCTTTGCAGCTCAAGCTGTTCAAATGGAAATAGAAATTGCAGGGAAGGAGAAATGTATGAATTCCAGAATGACAGAACTCTGTCCTGACACTTGGTGTTTTCTTTCCTTCCATCTCACTCATGGCATTGTGAATGCTACACTGTGCCTCCTAAGATGCAGTTTTATCACAGCCAAGAGCTCATCTAAGAGCCTGGTGAGTGGTGGGTTCCTGGCAGGGGTGGGGTGAACAGATAGCAGTAGCTGGTCAAATCTCACTGGCTTCTAGAACTGTCTCTTAGAACTACTTTGTTTCTAGCTTTAGAAACAATAGAAACATTTTCAAGAGCTATCTAGTGCACTTTGAAATGACTATTTCTCATCTTTGAAAAATTAAAATATCAAGATTCTTTGTTGGTCCCTAAGATGATGCTTCAGAGGGCCAATAAGAAAACAGAAAAGAAAAGGAAACTTCTAAGACTGTAGAGTGGATATCTATTTGGGAGAACAAGTATTGGTGACAGTTGCTGTTGGCAGAATGAGAGTCTCTAAGGATCCCGTGGAAGACTTTTTGGAGGTCTTTATTCATTGTTATAAGCATGTTGAACGCAGGGACAATTGTTTTCACACAGGAACCTTTGTAAATCTATTCAATACATTGCTTCCCATAAAATGAGTAGAAAATGAGCTCATGTGAGCTACAGGCTCCGTGTCGGCCCACCATTGTTTGTGTAGACCCACCAGGCAGCTTGTCTGCACCTTCTGCAGAGGGTTCTGCCTCTCCAAGAGCCCCTTGCCACAGAAACATGTGAGCCACAAATGTGGACCTTTCAGTAATTACACATTTTCCAATGGCCATATAAAAAATGTAAAAAGAACATGTGCAATTAATTCTAGTACATTTAATTTAAACCAATGCATTGAACATGCTGTTTGTATTTCAATAGATAAGTATTATGACATTTTTGTACTAAAAGAAGAAAAATGATTCAATTTTAGAGACCAAATCTTTGAAACCTACTATGCATAGGATCAGCACAGGTCAATTTGTGCTGGACATTCTGGAGTGTTCCTGAACCACAGTAGGCCCTTACTTACTCCTAATTTGAAAGAAGTTCTAGTATAAGGTCATTGCCATTTCCCCCCACTTCTTTCTATAATTTTCACCTCTGGCAAATATTAATAATTTAGATTGATTTCTGAATAGTAGCTCACTGTTTTTCCTTGTCTAAGAGAGTCTCACCATTGCCATTTTCATGCAAATGAAGGACAGTTTTAGAAAACCCCTATTCCTCTTTTGAGCTTCCTATCGATTTTTGAAAAGTAGCATTTCTACTTGAGTAACTTGCTAGTATTTGTTTTCAAAAGACCTTTGAGCCTCCAGCTAGACAAGGTTGAGATGGCCAGGAAATGTTAAAAAGAGAAATAGATGCTCATATTTGAGTATACCTAAAATCATATTAGTTTAAGAGTTTGCACACAGGTGTCGAGATTACAGCATTTGTGTGACTTGATATGCATTGTGAGTAGACAATTTTTAATTTGCATTTAGAGGGTTAAAATTCCTTCTCCAGTTTAAGTCTCCAGGGACTTGAAATAATGTCAAAATAGCCTCTGCCTGCCTAGCACCAACTAGGTAAATAGCATCAGCTAGAAAACATAGATGATATGGAAGCAAATGTTATTGCAGCAGTAAAAAACACAGCTGCTGTCATATTATTTGATATAGCAGTGAAGGTTCAGTATTCTATTGATTACTATATTTACTTGAGAAGAAATAAGTAGATATATAAGTATCACAAAAGCTAGGTATCACATGCTTACTTTTTCTGGTATGCTTAATTAAATGTTCTAGTCTATTTTCATAGTTAACATAATGGTCTCTGAGATTATTTTAATTCTAGTACAGTGAATGGAGTAAGGGGGCACTGAATGCATGAGTTCATGTATGTAAATCATTGTATTTTACACAGAGCTAGTTCTTCTGAGTCACATTTTAGTTTTTATAAAAGTATAATACATGTTAAATTGATTAAATAGCATTAACAATTTTCTCACTAGAAAAATATATCTTATGATCTTTGCATTAGATTTGATGAAATGCAATTATATTAACAGTATGTAGTATTCTTTGTACTAGACTATACTAGATAATTTTTACAAATCTCATTGTATCTTTACTCTTAAAGATGAAAGTAGATAAAAGTAAATATAGCTCTTTTAACATATCTGGAGAATTATGAAATTCAAGTTTCTAAATGTAGATGTCAAATGTTATTAAATATCTGTGTACTTTTGCATTCCAATATTTGAACCACATATTCTCTATCAGAACCTTCTTTTGATCCTATTTTCCTAACTCCTGATGTTAAAATTTAGGGGGAAAAATGCCATCTTCTTTGTGAATGAAGGTATAGATCAAAATCTTACTTCTATACCTCCATAACTTTATCTCTACATATCGAAATTAGGATCTAGCTCTAAATGTGTCCACAGTATCCTATTCTCAGACCACACATTGCATTTAATTTTTAATTTATTTTTCACCCAACCAAAAATATTTATATTCTGCATGCTTTAGCATGTTGTAGATTTGATATAGAATGGAGCTCCCATTTATATTTGATGAATGATCGTTATGGCTTTTGTAACCTACAGAGCTAGTACAGAAGACTAATGTCTTGCATTTGGCTGATGTCTGTTCAAGCCCCAGCACTATATCCTTTCCTGAGCATTGCTTGATGCATCCTAGGAAGCCCCAAAGAGTATGCCAAGTGGCCTGGTTTATTTCCGCCACTTCAGGATTATACCAACAGTCACTGCGAGGAATTCCTTGGTCTCTAGAACACTGCTTGTAAGACCTCCTCTCCCCATATAAAGCTTGAGGTCGATCCTTTTCTCAAGTTCTATTACTATTAATTTTTTAAGGACCTAAGTATTTCATTCCTTATTCTATTAAGGCACTCATTAAGATTGTTGCAATTGTAAGCCTGGCTAGATAGGCCAGAAGTTAAGATACTTCCCTAGTAGGTCTTTGACCCTAGTTTGTTTTCCAGAATTCCATACAGGTGGTCAATTCCCCTCCCTAGCACTATCAGAAAAGATAGAGTATAGAGCCATGGATATGCCCCAAGGACAGCTGGGCATGCCTAATCTCCTCCCTCTAAAAAAACAAAACAAACAAAAAAAAAAAACCCTAGACTGGAGCCTGGGATAAAGTCTATCGTTAACACCAACTACAGAAGATGGATTAAAACGACACTGAAGAAACATTACTGCTAGAACCACAAAGAAAGACTTCATAAACTCCATTCCCTAAGCTGCACAGCCACCAAGATCTCTAGAAACAGAGGTCTAATTTTACCATCCAAGACAAAGCAGAAGTCTTCCACACACCACGAAAGCAGCAAGGGGAGAGTAAATGATCATGCAAGGAGTCTAGAGTTAATCTCATGACAGTATACTTCAGGGGTGGAGAAACCCTGTATCTCCTAGGTCAAGGAAATTCCCTCTACAATATCCCCAATAGTTACTGTGCAGGGGGATAAAGAAAAGGAGAAAAAGAAACACAAAACAATCATTTTTCCATATGTTTATTTATCGATTGATCGATTTTTTTAACGTCTTTATTTTGGTGTGGAGATTATGGTTGGTGTCTCCAATATTATTTTATTTTATTTTGTCTTGTCTTTTTCTTTTTGCACTCGAGCATGATTTGCATTCGAGACTATTGTGTGGTACCTGTCTTTATTGCTGTAGTGCTCACCGGTTATTTAATTCGTATTTTTTTTCTGTATTGTTGTGGTATTTTAATTACCTTTTTCACATCCTCTCTCAAACTGAGGTTGAAAGCCTCTAGAGGGACTCAGTCCATTTTCAGCGTATTTGACTTTTGACTTCTTTTTTTTTTCCTCTTATGTTGTACCCCATTCTATTGCTTTTCTTGCCTTCAAACAAAACCACATAACTCGATTTTTCTAGCTGTGCCTCTTAAATAGAGGGGGAAACAAGGGAGGGTTCCAGGACCAAACAGATATGTGATCACTAATAGTAAGCCAGAAAAAGAGGGGTCCACCTACTGTAGCAGCCAGGGGGGTGATGGTGGGGTATATGGGTTGTAGAAAGGGAACTGGAATGGGGGGAGGACATAGTTGGTGATGGGTATTCCCCTGACTCAATGTTAATATGTACCTAAACTATTACTGTGAAAGATATGTAAGCCATTATGGAAAAAATGTGTTTTTAATCAGAAACTTTCTTTGACTTACATGTATTATTATTATATCAATTATATTATATGTTATGTTTTGTCACTATATTGTTATGTTAGTTTACCTCATTATGTTAATCAATTTTGTCTCTTGAATAAATTCTTACAATAAAAAAAGAAAAAAAAAGAACAACAGTCAGCTTCATGAGTGGCTGCCATGCTGAGAAGTTTGCTCGTTCTTTAAATAATTCATTTTTTCTTGCAAAACTAATTGCAAATCTAAAAATTCTTTATGCTGTTGCCAGTCCATCTAACTCTATCAAACTCTATATGGTTCATTCAAATCTAATTTATAGCTGATAAAGTATTTTGATGAGGTGCTCATTTGATTGAGTTTTTATATTTTGTATTATATATTTTTTATTATCTTCTGGCTCATAGAGTCTCCTTTGACACATATGCTGTGAATTTATGGACTTTCAAAAAAAAAACCCAATACTAAAGAAACTATTACAGATCAAGGTCCCATTGAGTTTTTATTTGTTCTTTGGTGTTTTTGATGTAAACATTTGGTTACTTGTCTACCTCCATAAAAATAGTTCCTTTATAGGTATGTAATTACCAAATATTTTTTCAGTGATTTAATTAGGTTTTGAAATTATCAAAGACTGCTTCATATGATCAATATTTAATTACCTTGCCTAAGATTTGGTTTTATTCTTTAATATTTATTGTCATCTGCTCAGAAGCAAAGCAGAACATTCTTTTGAGGTATTAGCACAAAGCATAGATGATTTAAAACATTTTAAAAATTATTTTAGAACTTCTTAATATAAAAGTAATCAGGAAAAGAACAACCAAATATAAGCATTTGTTTATTATAGATAGTAGATTATAAAATATATGAAGAAGGCAACTAAGAGGTGCTGAAAATATTTGGATGATGAAGACTGTCAAGTCTTGATTTTCTAGGGTCTTGAATTAAAGCACTGTCATATTTGTTCCTAATACAATGCTCACTCAATTAGAGCAACACAATAAATAAAATAGCTCAAGGGTTGAGATGTGTAATCATTTTCATGTGTAAAAGTAGGAGTAAGATAGTAGAAATACAAGTATCTAAATATTTTAAAACATAATCCACAAAAGTCAATTAAACAAATAAAGAAGTTACATTGAATTTTTATATTAGCTAAAGGAAAAAATGGAAAAGGACAAATGCAATAGAGGAAAATCCAAAGAAGGAAAGAACTGAAGTGGCAGATAGAGACACAAGACAAAGGAAGAAAAAAGGAGGACAGGATGAAAATAGGGGCAGAGATTATTTAGTGGCTAGTGTAATGTCTGGTGGGTGTTTGGTAAGACACAGGTCTTGACCATCAGTTGCTCATCCATCCCTGTCACTAATGCTTTGAACTAATGGACTGTTTGGTTTGGACTCACATATAATTCCCTACTGAAGAGTAACTTTCGGAGATTCTGTTTGGAATGTGATGTGGTAATAAACTGTGTGATGTGTGTATAAACTGCTGTGAGCAGCAACACCAGTGATAAGCATATTAATTTGACATCACAATGAAAATAGATCCAGAGATAATTTTATCTATATACTGAAGGTTTCTTTTTCTGACTTGGAAACACTGAGGAGGTAGCTCAGTTGGGAAAGACATTACTTATAATTTAACATATATCTGAAATATATAAATGAAATGACATTTCTACAAAATAGTGCCATAAAGTACTAAGTGAACTTCAACAGAATTAATATGCCTTCAAGGCAAGCACACCTTACCTTCTTGAGGATGAGACCTAATCGTGGTTATTTTAGCAATGTGATTGCTGGTTGCACTACTTGAATTAAGGCTCCTTGCTAAGTCACTGTCTCGGTGGATTTTTTTGGCAGCACAGTTTGGAGTGTCAGGCTGACTCTAACCCATTTATCATGCTATTGGTCCAATTTCTTTTCTGATTTTCTTTGCCAATCTTGGGTTCTCTTAAAAAGTCAGTGTCACTTGCTATTCTTAGGAAATTAGTAGAAGTGGATGATCACTGCAATTATCCCTGCAATATCTGAGTGTAAAATTTATATATTTAAGGATTCTATTTCTTGGGCCTCATGGTTTGATAGTTAGGAAGAAAATAAGATCAAAGTTCATGAGATGAAGTAAAATGGTAGTTTAGTGATGGTATATATGTATGTATATATACTTACATATATACATATTAGTAAGATATTTAGTGAGAACTTATAGTAATATTGTCTTTAATTTGTGGAAATTAGATAAATTATAAGCACATCTGTATATATTTTACTTATTTGTATGTGTTTTGTAGATACAGTTCTAACATGTATGTCCATATTATATATTGTATTATAACTGCAGGGACAGGCACTGTACTGATAGCAAATAACCTTTGGAGTTACCTAAAGAAAATGAAGTGATCTGTACACAGATAACAGAGCTAGGAATCAGCATTTCTGTTATTTTTGACATGGAATATTTAGATTTAAAATTCATAATGTACTTTATAGTATTTATTGTTCTACCTTTTTATTAATAGTAGAATTGAGAGTTCTGAAGCCTATGAACAATACTGGAAATAAAGTAAGTGCAAAATTTAGAATAATCAATAGCACATAGTGGGCATTAAATTTGTTAAAGGTTTTCTTAAAATAATTGCTAGGCTATCTTTTCTAGGATACAATCGAAAATAAAAACTACAAAGTAAACATAGCTCACAAAATTAATGGTCTAAAGCATATGAGGCTATTTTAGTTCTATTTAATGTTTTTAACTGGTTTCTAAATTTACTGAGTAAATGCAGAAAATTGAGACAAAGAAAAGGACTGTTTCAAAGAAGGGATATTGATAATTGAGTGGGATGTTAGTTGAAAGACTACAAAAAGATATACAATGGTAAAATTTAACACTTTCAGTTATTCTGCTGAATCCTGAGGGGGTATATAATGGTTTATTTTATGTGTCTTTGTCAAGAGGTAATCTGACTTTTCCCAAATACCTGAGTTAATGTTTCAAGAGGAGCTCAATCTTGAATCTGTAGACTGAGTAAAGCAGAGCCAGGAGTAAACACTGCAGCTGGGTGTGGGCCCCCCTCGACCTCAACCCTTAAAAGAAAAGGGTAGTTGCCTTTTAAGAGAAATGCCTTCTGCTGAATAGACAAACTTTATTGGGACTGCTGGAGGCAGGAAGTATGGCAGAAAATATGTTCATGGTGAGTGCTGCCTAATTGAATATATATTAGAGCTAGTAATAGGTATTATTTTTATTTTAAAGAAGACATACACACAGCAAGCATTCAGCTCATTATATTAAAATTTTTGCTTGTTTCAAGGTGTTTAAATAAAATGAAATAAATTAAAAAAGAAAGAAAGATAAAAAGAAAGAAAAGAAAGAAAGAAAGAAAAAAACAAAGAAAGAAAAAGAGGAAGAGAAAGAGAAGGCATCAGTTGATCTTTATTTTAAATAAAAGTCAACAAAAATTTTTTTGCTTGTTTGAAGGAAGTTCTAAGAATAACTGATATTGGATCATACACTCTAGTCTTCAGAGACTCTAGTCCCAGCCTGGTCTCATCTGGGTCCTTTCTCTAGAAACATCAAACACGTGTTTGAAACTAAATTCAGACATACTCCCTAGTTTTTAATCCATATATATATATGGAAGAAATGAAAATGAAGTATTCTTTCATCTTAAGTATTCTTGAAGAATAGTTCCACAGACATTTTGGCCTTTGTGGACTGCTGCAGCTATGTATCCTGATTCCACCTCTGTTTGCTTGTGAGCAGTTTTGTATTTCTCATAATGTAAAACAAATGCATTGCCAGGTTTTAGACGTTATCCCCAAACTTGTAACTAGACCAGTATAAGGTTTCTGTAGTATTTAAATAAATCTGTATTGTATTATATTATCTATATTAAGCATTTAACAGACATAATTGATTCCTCCATTCTATTTGGAATTCTGTGGTTAGGCTTTATGTCTTTGTTACTTTCTGAGTCCAGTGATCGACAATAAACATATGGCAATTGACAAATAGTCATAAAGTGGGTGTGGGTACACACCATAGCTAGATATTCATTATGTTTGTTACTTTTTCTTCCCTCAGCAAAAAGTTACATCTAGATATTCCTAAAGGACAGGTCCATAGTTTTTGGGGCATGGTTAAAATGAAAATGTCAGGTCCCTTATTAAAATTTCAGAATTTCAAGCTCTTTCTATTTTTGATTATGAGAATTATACACCAATGTGCCAACACTGCTAAGGCCCAATTAGCTATATAGGCAGTCAAATACATGTCAAGGTCAAAAGAACAAAAATAAGCAAAAAACCATGAAATAATTTTTTAAGTAGGCTGGATAGTGGAACTAATATTTACTCCATAAAATAATAGACTAATTTTAGAGAAGAGCAATAGTTATAAACTAAGGTACCATTGCTCCAATTAGATGTGCTATATTTAAATCTAGAATTAAGAAAAACTAACAGCGGATATTTTAGATTAACAATATTGACTTTTATATTTGGAGATCCTATCTAGTTGGATACCACTATAGTTGGAGTTTTATAGTAGAGAGACTTTGAAGCACTATTTCACTGCTGATTGACTATGTTATGGACACTTGAGCACTACGATTGTCACATTACTTTTATATTTCCATTTTGTATACCATCAAAGTGAATGCAAAACTTAGTCTTAAGCAGAAATTACTGTGGCTGAGACTACTAACTTGAATATATAAAACCAAGCTCCTTGAAATATCCCATATGAAAGATAGTTGCTTAGGGGGAGTTGAATAATTTTCAGGGAACATATCTTTTCTTTGTTTGGCTGAAAAAAGAGCATTCATATTATGGATTAATATGCCATAAAATTTTGATTTAAAATCTCTACAAGCCACAGTAAGACTATCTACAAAACTGTCAAGATACATTTTGGGCTGCTCTACTCTGGCTATTTTTTTCTTTTCTTTCAGAGGATTTAAATGCAATTGGGATTATAAAAATCACATTAAGATTGAAAGGCTGTAGGATAAATTTCACCTGGGGTGCTAGTTAAGAATTGCAATTTCAGGGATTTCACTCCAGGTCTACTGGTGAGACTTTGTAGGCAGGTACCTAGAATCTGCATTTTTTTATGCTTTCCAGATGTTTCTAACACTCATTGAAGTTTGAAAAAAAAACTGTCCTTGTATTTTAAATGCCATTAAATAGGAAACTTGATAAATGCAGTCATTATTTCATAACATGATTGATTAGTAGAATCTGTTTTTAATATTTAATCACAAAAGCACATAACTGTGTGGCCTGCAATGCAGTATATGCTAAGCAATAAGCAATGCAGTATAAGGCAACATAATACGTTGCCAAGAGAAGCAAAGTTAAATCTCAGTTTGAGTCATGATTGACATTTAGTTGTGAAACTAGTTAATTTTTAGCTGATTATAAAAGCCAGACAAAATGTGTCTGTATTCTCCACCGATCACCTCTGACAGTATTTTACTATTTTAAAGCTAATCTTTATGTTGGAATGGCTAATTTCTGCTCCCTAAATTTATACAGAAAGACAGTGCTTCCAAAGTCAGAAAGTCAGGACATGCAGACTCCTTAGCCTTCTCATGCATCTAGGCAGTGACATGGAGCTGTAGCAGGCAGAGCTCGCCACTGATTGAATTTGATCTTTCCAGGGAGGATTAAAAATTTTGTTCTCACCCCAGTTAGAATGTTGCTGTGACGTTTCAATATGTCAGACAGGCCTTTTAATCTGCTCAGTGCTGATGCTGGCCAGGATGGTAAGTGACAGTGTTGCAGTATTTGCATTCTCTTCCTTTTCACTCATGTTGGAAAAGTAGTGATTTGAAAAGAAAACTCAGAGAATCCAAAGAAACTCCTGACCTGTGTTCTGGAACTGAAATGGAACTGAAAATGCCCAAATGAATGAGTAGAGTTCACAGGAGTCCATCTTTATCACACCTCTATGTAACTTTATAATGCTGTGGGTTGAGGGTACCTTCTTTCCATGAACTTGAAAGTCTCAATTATGAATTGGATACAGTATCCCAAAATGGATCTTAGTATGTGCTTGATTAAAAGGTGATTTAATCATGATCATATTATGTTTAATAAAACATTTTGTACCTGTAGTGCTGGCAAGTGTATCAC
The DNA here is from genome assembly GCF_024139225.1 of Suncus etruscus. NCBI lineage: Eukaryota > Metazoa > Chordata > Mammalia > Eulipotyphla > Soricidae > Suncus > Suncus etruscus. The sequence goes on from NC_064851.1 coordinate 133,850,292, forward strand.
CTTCAAATTTTGCCAAACCTTTAGTAGATACATAAAATCATCACTGCTTGAGCAGTGAGGAAATAGAAACTCAGATGCTAATAATCAGTGAAGCCAGTATTGGGTTCCTATATTTTAAATTTTATTAAGAGAACAAGGAAACCATATCTTTGGAAAAAATAGTTGTACATTGTATATCTGTTTTCTGTTAAAATGATGTGACTATTGGGCATACTTGTATGGCCTTTGGTCACTGTCTGTGTGCTGTTACTTATATTCATCACTGAACAACAAGGCTGCTGTGACCTCCTTTTCACTCTTGGGATGAGATTATTCCAGTATTTATAATGTGGTTTTCTTATGAGTATATTCTGAGATTTAACTTTCATCATTCTTATTTGTTACAGAATATATGTTGGAATTTTAATAACTGTTCTGCTGCAAGAGGCAAAATGATATTTTTTAGATTAAAAAATGCCATCTGCTGGGCTAATTGGCTAATATTCCAATACTTCTCTCCTAATAACTCTCTGATCACTGGGGCTTGACAACAGATTTGAGTACTTTCCCATCTAGAAGCTTAAAAATATGTTGGTATATGGTTCTGCAGTTAATGATTAGACATTACAATTCTAATGTTTATTTGTGACAAAGATAATAGAAGTGTAAAATACCACAATATTAATCTATTGTCACAACAAGCTTTCAATACGAATGGAAATGGCCACACATTGACCCCATTATTTTTTTAAGGTTCTAAAGCCACTTTTTTGAGTTTAATCTGAATTACATTTTTGGGCTTATTAATAAAAGATTCTGGGACCAAGTGAGTTGAATTACATTGTTTGGGCTCATTAATAAAAGATTCTGGGATCAAGTGAGTTGGTAGTGTATATGCCTTGGAAGATAATTTGCCAGGAAGCTGGTCAGGTTCGATCTCTGTCACCCCGTGTGATCTCCTGTACCTTCCAAGGGTGATCTCTAAGCACAGAGCAAGGAGAAAGCCCTTAATACTTCCAGTTATGGCTCCAACATTCCCCGCCCTCAATAATGTTTCATTGAAAGTATCACAGTTGGTAGAAAACATAAATTCCACTCTGAGCACCTCTACAGTAGAAGAATGTTTCCTTCTTCAATTAACTCAGTTGAAATAAAACACATTATTTTAGAAAACACATTATAGAAAATAAAGTAGGTGTGCACATTTTTTCAGTAATTAAAAATTCACTCATTTAGAACATTTGAGATAAAATGTACTCACATTGCTCTCTTTTTTTACTCTGGTATTTCTAAGGGACCAGGACTGTATTCTCTTTAACCAAGTTATTTGACTATAAGTTCCTCATGCGTCCAGCTGTGAGTAGTGGAAATGGTTAAGTATAGGAACAGAAGTATTTTGTTAGCTTTGCTGTTGCTGTAAAGACTGTTTTAGGCATTTTAGGTCTTTTCTGTCTTGAGAAGGATTTACTACTATTAATAATGCCTCCCATTGCTTCAGGCAGCAGTAAAAATTATTACCTTATTTATTTTCCTCTCATTGTCATGTGAGAGAGTGGATTGGCCCCGTGTGCTTGTAAGTTAGTCGGTGTCCTTTTGAAGCTATCAGCATGGCTCTCTTTTTCCAATTTTGAATGTTATAAAGTGATAAAGCAACCAGTGAAATCCAACAGGCAATGCCAGATCCAAGGTCATTTTGTCGTCCCCCCCCCATCTCTGAATCTGGCGTTGGGCCATATTTTTCTGAGAAGATAATGCGATTCAGAGCAGAGCCTACTTTGAAGTTTCCTTGGACATGATGATAATGAAAGATTACAAAGTGAGATCATTTGTATTTCAGATTCCACCATTTCTATGTTATGAAAGGAGTGTTTATTCTGTGCATGGTTATGAAAGCTCAGTCTTCATTTGGCAGCCACGAAGGTTTCATTTCTTGCATTATACCCTCGTGACATTTCCTCACATCGAAATATTTCTGTTGACCTATTTCCTCTTTTGCAAACTATTCTCTGGATATGATATTTAATTTGATATTCTCTGAAATCAGTATACATACCTGATAAGTACTTGCCAAAAAGTGAATACACATATATGTATATATATATATGCTATATGTATTTCTTTACAGTATATTCAACTGTGTGCCTTTGCATGAGATTTTTATTGAGATTGTAGGACTGAGGAAGACAAGGGAGTGTAGAATTGAAAAGATAACATGAACTACTTTGTTAAATTAGTGAGGGAGTGAAAGGAATAGAACATTGAGCAAAGGATGAGTAAGGCAACTCTAGTGTATGAACAGAAGTGTGAACAGGGTGGGAGGAAAGGGTTATGAATTTTTGTAAAGTGCACAGGAATGGAGTAGGTGATGATAGGAGGTGGGAAGACTGTGATATCTTGGTGGAAAATAGCTTAGAAATGGACTCATCTTTAAACTACAGAGGAGGATGCTCCCTTCATCACATCAAGGACTGGTCCTGTGGTTCTTAAGCAAATGTATGCTTTTGTGACTTTCTTCTGAGTTTTGATCTCTGAAATTACAAAATCAAACTGGTACAGGAAATAGTGAAATAATTATTTCCATTATAGAAAAATCTCAGAAGGAGATGTTACACTGTTTACTCCATAATCAACCAAATCAAAATTTAAGAATCTTTTTGAAAAGACTACAATATATCTTAAAATTTAGACAAAATTTTGATTCCCCTTTGTTTGATCTTTTTTATTTTATAATATATGGAAACTAGGAAAATAGAAGTCTACAAATGTAGGACACATGAACATAAAATTAATTTTTCAACTGATTATTTATATTTAAAAAAGTGACCAAATAATCTCAGTAAAATTGGCTTGCTCCTAATTTCTGTGATCCATACTGATCTCCAGACTCTTTCTATAGGATACATTGGTTAGTATAGATTAAAACATTGCTTTTTTTTTAGTTGATGATGGATGGGTAAGGCTAAAAAAGCATAGTGGCAAAAAGAAATGAAGGAACACTATGGTTGAAATTATAAATTTCTTTATTTTTCTCCATATGTCTTCTAATTTAAAGGAGACTATTCAAATACTAGTCTGTTGATGATAACATGGCCCCAGTTATAATATGTACTTGTTCCTCTACTACCACTAATTTTTCAAAGAAATAGAAACACTGGATCTCAGCAACTTTAAAAGTGTGGGAGTTGTTCATCTGATTTACCAAAACATATTATTACTCAACCAGTGGAAAAACAAATACTCATCAGTAAAGATAGAGTGAATTTATTTATTTGTTTGTTTATTTATTTTTGGTTTTTGGATCACACCTGGCTGCGTTCAGGGGTTACTCCTGGCTCTATGCTCAGAAATCGCTCCTGGCAGGCTCAGGGGACCACATGGGATACCGGGGTTCGAACCACCGACCTTCTGCATGAAAGGCAAACGCCTTACCTCTGTGCTATCTCTCTGGCCCCAGGATTTATTTCTTAATGGGGGAATTTGAAAAGGTATCTTCTACAGTTTATACTGGTTTAAATGTAGTTGACATAAGGGTGATGAATCAATCTTTTATCCTAGTAGTATTAAAAAGATATTACTCTATTTATTTTCTGGCTTTCATTGAAAAGAAGACTTTTAAACATTTGTGTATATTATCTTTCAAAGCTATAGGTTTTTTGGCATGATTTAATGGAAAAATTATGCTCTAAAACATTAATTTTTCTCCCAAGCATTGTGGACTCTGATTTCCCAACTGTTGGGTAGCTTTCAGTTTACATTGAATAGCAGAATAGTCTCAACTTTTGATTCTCTTAATATTAAGTTGAGAAAAAAAACACAGTTTGAATAAGCCAAGAATATATCATCCTCATACTTGTTCTAGTTATTGCTGAAATGTAGTTCTTATGTCTTACACAAACCCACTAATATTCAAGATTAAAACCTGCACTTTCTCCTTCTATTATCTACATATATCTATTCAGGAAAAGAAATTTAGATATTGTTAACTATAAATTAAAATATATAACCAGATTTATATTTATGAATTGTCTTGAAGACACATTAATAGAGGGAAACACCATTGGAGGTAGAATTGTGATGCAATGTCAAAGGTAACCTCTAGGGGCTGCTCAAGACCACAGTTTGCTCTCTGGAGGACCACTTTGCTTAGCTCTGGCCAAGACCCATTGCAAGGAGTGATTTTTCGAATATTCCCTGAAAAGCTGGGAAGTCTTGGGTTGCCCTGTGCGTTTTGTATTCTTCTATGTACATTCTAAGATGAATTGATCATAATAGATGTGCACAGATGATATTATGCAGATATTAAGCAACCATTATGCAGATAGTTCTTAAGGACTCTTGCATTTTCTCCTTAAATCTTCTTATTAAGCAGACAGTAGTCCACGTTTGCTGACAGTCTAGAGAGAGTGACTAAGCTTATCTCAATTCAAGACAGTCCCCTTCTGAAAATTTCTATATCCTTTTTAGTTCATATTAGTCAACAAACCCCTGTGCAGTGGGCTAGGTGCTCTCTAACTTACCACGAAGTCTGACATAAACTAATTTTTAGTCAATGGCACATAGACTGTTTTATATGGTAGTATTTCTAACTTTACAAAATGATGAGTGTGCAAGGAAAATATAATTTGGGACAAGAATATGATTCATACTCTGTCTTTCTGTTGAATGAAATGGTATGCATTCAAGCTGGAAGTATCCTTGAATGCTGTGATTTTATCTTAAAGATGGGCAAATTGAGGCCAAAAATGTAGGTGAATTTTGTATCTATTTCATGTTAGACTAAGTACTCAATCCCAGATCATTAGATGTGAGATGAAAGTCCCTTTGATCATTGTGAGAATTTTAAGGTCCCAGTTGAAACAAAGATTTGGTTTTTACTCTGAAAGAAGCTTTATAGGTAGTCTTCCTGTCAACATTACACTAGACTCAAGTGAATTGCAATAAAGTACTACATTTCCTTTAGAAGCCAACTTTGTTTGGATCATAGTACTAACCATGGTTCTATCCCAGAGAGGCAATGACATTAAAAAAAAAGAAAAAGAAACAAGAGAAAAGAAATATGCTGATTGTAAGAACTATCTAACATATCACTGAAAGATATATAATGAATGATATGCTTTTATCTGACTTAGAATTACAGAAATGGAAAGCTAACATAATCAAAAGCTTCCTCTAACTTCTAGAAGTTTTCCCCTCCTTTATTTATGAGTGATGACTAAACCTGGATGTACTTTTTTGCCATTTATGAATAACTTAAGTATAGTGTTTCTATCCTTTTGGTTAGCATCACATTATCTTTTATTTTTCCCACTAAATATATGAATATAGAACCAATACAGTTATCATCATGAAAAAATATACCCAGTTTCTCTTTCCAGGGCAGTAAATTATACAGAAATGGGAAGTAAAAAACCTATCTGGTTTATCTGCAGCATTTGTTTCAGCGAAATGAAAAGGGTATTCTCAAGTTGTAGTGTTCAGACAAATCATCTGGGGCTTATTATGTGCATTTTCCTAGACCAGACTGACTCTCAGAGATGTCTTTTTTTCTGAAAATGCCCTGAATCACAATGCTCCTGGGTGCCTAGACATTCTGTATAACACTTTCTTAAAGAGTTTTGTATTAGAATTCTACAGTGTTTCAGGAGGTGGCTTCATAATCCTTTACCTATCCTTAGAAGAGTGTTCTCAGTGACTTGAAATTTCATGTCTCTACATTTGGCCTATCTAATGTTCAACCTTTACAGCTGAATCATTCAAGGTAACTAAAAAGAAATGCAAAGAGAATGAACACACATATGCACATGCCCAGGAAGAAATTTCTTTGTCAACCCAGGAGGAGATTCAGATATCATTTCTTTTTTTTTTTATTCTTTAAGAATACTTACATGTTGCTGTTTATGCTACTCATGGTGGGAAGGAAGAAGAAGCTGGGTAGTTCTTTCTTTATACTCTTACCCTCTTACCTGGGCATACAATTGTTTGGGCTCAGTCAAGAAACAAATGTTACTGTACTTACTGAGTTTGCAACTGACAGAAGCCACACTTTGGGGGCACAAAGCAGAATGAGAAAGTAAGTCACAAGTCAACTGGGTTAAAATGAGGAGAATAATGGCAACCTGGTAGAGATCCAGGAGGTAATAAATCTCCTTTGGTAGAGGTGAACCAAACTCCACAGAAGGTAAAAACTTCAAATGCATTCATGGTCAAGGAGACTGAATCAGAGCTTTGGAAGAACCATCACACACTTTCTTAGCAGAAGGAAAGGTGCCTTTTCATTGTGTGGCCTTTTCACTTAGTAGCAAGATAGGTAAAGTAGAAAAAATTTGGTTCTTTTTTAGAGTTGGTACCTCAGCAGACTAGTGCCAGGCATACCCCAATTTCTCCCCTGTCCTTGGTTTTTGTCTGGAGTCTGTTTGGAATGTCTGGTATTTTTTTTTCTGCCAGTGTGATTGGAATGCAACAGAAAATAGAAATTGGATTCTATAGGAAAGTACAAAAAATAAGCAACCAACAATGAGGTTAACTGTGTAAAAATAAAAAATTCAAGCAGATGTGCTGCTGTGAATGTTTATTTTCAATGGAGAAAGAATTGAGTTTGCATTTTCTTAGAGCCCTCTGGACAATAAGATGGTGGTGAGTTTGGAGTCTAAGGATGATTCAAGAATTTGGGTTATGTTTTTTTTTTTAAATTATAAAGTTTCTGAAGGGCCAGCAAGAAATAAATTAGTATGTTTTCAGGAAAGAGCAGACTTTTATAGAAGTATTAGTTTTTGGTGGGTGTCCATGAATTAATGTTGTAGAGAGTTCTCTAAAGCAGCATTTCTGAACTTTATTTCTGACTTGGGCCCATCTAACTGGTTTTCTTATTGAGGCACTCCTGTCCTGTACAGTGGCTCCTCATTTATAAAATTTTCAATTGTGACTCTGTCCTCTACCCTTAATATCTTTGGAATGTCCTCTTTGAGAAACGGTGGTCTAAATGAATTGCTGTCTCAATAAAGACTTAAAAGTATTCGCTCAGTATCCATTCATGAGACTTCAGCCCAAGAAGACAGCAGCCTCCTACTAACACTTGGCCACCTTTCCAGTAATACTGCAAACGTTTGATGTGGCAATTAGGAACTGGCTCACATAACATTTTCTTACAGTAAACTTGGTTTTATCTTTATTTTTTGCTTGGAAAATTCTGGTGTTTCAGACAGTTGTAACCTTTTCCTTTTACATCCTGACCAAAGCATCCAGTGAGGTTATTTTAGCTAACTTTTGTAGATCTATCATTGTTTTTTTTCTTCTGTCAGCCTTGTTTTTAAAAATCTACATATTGCTTTCCTTGTTCAATCTATCATTTTACACTTGAAAAGGTCATGGTTCTCTCATCAAGAAACTTGGGAGAAATCCTTGGCGTGATTTATCTTATATTACATGCCCTGATAGAGATTCTCAGGAAGTGAGGCCCATTAGTTCCTTGTAAGGTCATTCCCCTGATGTCCAGGGCAAAATAAGTATCAGTTTTAGTCTGAAGCTTTTTCTTGGATGATTTAAAGGGAGTCTTAGAAATTATTGTTTTTTTCTGTGGTGACTCATGTGGGTTTGATAAGTGGTACATTGGAAAGACTTGTATAAGAAGTTAGGCTAGCACTATTTAAACATGTCCATCTGATATTTGATGTCAGAAAAGCATGCTGTAAGATATTTAATATTTTATCTTATTTATATTCTCAGCCTGAAGACCAGAGTATCTATGAGTTTTAGCAACTTGACTGCATCCATTCTGAGATTTATCGTGAAAATGGGCCATTGTTAACATGGTAACTGCTTTTGAATGTAGGTGTGCCATAGGTTTTTTTTTAATTATAGTATTCAAAATAGTTTTGGATAAATTTGAGATTAATAAGAATTACAATATCCCACATTGGGCTATGTCTAATAAGAAAGGCTGGGCACTTTGGGGTGTGGGAAGTAGCACAATGTCAATATTTTTCATGCCGGGAAGTCATTTTGAAGGACATTAGTTTTTATTATATGATTTCTCTGTCATAATATGAAAAAGATATTTTTATGAGAAGAATTAATACAATCCATTCAATGAAAACTATCACTAGTTTCCTACTTGATTATTTCAACTATCTAAATTATGTCTATTATATGCTTTATGTTTTTTCTTTTTTTTCTTTATTTAAACATCTTGATTACAAATATGATTGTGATTAGGTTTCAGTCATGTAAAGAACACTCCCCCATTACCAGTGCAACATTCCCACCACCAATGTCCCAAATCTCCCTCTCTCCATCCCACCCCACCCCCACCTGTACTCCAGACAGGCTTTCCAGTTCCCTCATTCATTCAGATGATTATGGTAGCTCTCAGTGTAGTTATTTCTATAACTGCACTCACCACTCTTTGTGGTGAGCTTCATGAAGTGAGCTGTAAGTTCCAGCCCTCCTCTCATTGTCTCTGAGCATTGTTTCAAAAATGACTTTTATTTTTCTTAAAACCCATAGATGAGTGAGACTATTCTGCATCTCTCTCTCTCCCTCTGACTTATTTCACTCAGCATGATAGATTTCATGTACATCCATGTATAAAAAATTTTCATGACTTCATCTCTCCTGACAGCTGCATAATATTCCATTGGGTATATGTACCACAGTTTCTTTAGCCATTCGCTTGTTGAAGGGCATCTTGGTTGTTTCCAGAGGTTGGCTATTGTGAATAGTGCTGCTTTATGTTTTTTCTAAGTACATTATAACCTCAATGTTAATTTTAACAAATATAATTTCTTCAAAAATATATCTTATGTTTCTGCTATAGGTAAGGTTGAATGTTTTGAAAAAGATGGGGTCCTATCACTAAACAATTTCGTAGTGCTCCTCCTGAGATAAAGTTTTTTTTAGGATAAAAACACTTTACTTGACAGTAGAGAAGTTTATTAAGAAGTGGGAGTGAATTGTGTCAAGCCAAGTTTAGATGTGTGTAATGCACTGGAAAATATTTCTGCTCTGGTAGAGTGGGTTCCACAGGCTCTTCCTAAAACTCCCTTAAAGTAGGATGGAAAATTCTTACGCTATTTGTGTTTGTAGCCAGGACACAGACCCAATACTAGAATAGAACCTGAGGTGTACTAATGAGATTTAAACCATCTAAGCCAAACAGTGAGCATAGATTACTTGGAAGAACTGAAGAACATCAGATAACTAGGATACTGGATCTCATAAGGGCCAATGCAGCTAACATGTGTTTTTTGTTTTGTTTTGTTTTGGGGCCACACCCTGTGACACTAACATGTTTTGATACTTTTCCAGTCTGCAATTTTCTTTAAGGTGTTACATTTTACTCTGTACATAAGAGTCTTGAGTTACATGTTTATAGTTTCTGAGTTATGACATCCTTAGCAATTATAGTGATAGAATATTACAATCTGTTGGATAACAATTTAAGTCATGTTTAGGGTTTATAATTTGTAAAATATTTTTTCAAGTTACCCAGTTAGAGGGAGATTTCACTGGAAAAAATTTCAGATTAGGTTTCATTTTAAAAATAAAATTTAGCCCTAAAGATGATAGAAATTAATTCTTAATTATTCACAGATAATCAAAATTATGCTGTATCTGTGCATAATGAAGTATTTATTATCTAATAATTTAAATTATCTGAATTTGAAATGGCTTTGATATCACCCTTCTTGACTTATTGATAATATTCTTCAAAACTGATGATTGCGACTACTCTTCCGAAAGAAATAGCTTGACCTTAGCTCTGATATTCCTTTAAAGATCTGGAGGTTCATATTGTCATTTGGCCTCTTTGATATACATATAGAAAATCTCTGGATCTCAATTTCCCTCTCAGTAAAAAAAGCTAATAATTGTAACTAATTTAACTGAATTTTAAATGAGTGTGTTAAGAAAATAAGATTCTGAAAACTATGAAGTACTCAATGAATATAAATTTTAGTATTACTAGGCTCTGGCCTCATCAAGGCTATTTTTAAAGTATTTAGAGAAAAATGGTGCTCAATGAAAATTTATCATGTCTGTTTCCTTATTTTTCAGTTTCCCCATCTCACATCATTATATTGGTAAATACCAGCGACCTTCAGGGGCACAAAACAAAGGACTTTACATATATATTACTATACCTAGGCCCTACTTTTAGGATTATACATTTTTATTTTCAGACTGAGTATTGTTTAATAGTTTGTATTTGTTTCAAAGAGAAAATAGAGGAAAATCCCAAGCTGCTATATTTTTGAGCTACTCTGCTTCTCAGAGATGTGCTGAAGTCCACGGGATACTACCTAAAAGGATAGAAATAATGCTACACAGGAATATGGCCTTTCAGCAACAGACAGAATTTCACAGCACACGTTATTACTTCTTGTAAAAGCTGTTGCTCCCCTTTCTCATCTCTAGATCACTGGATGACAGCTCTGGCAGAAACAAATAGCAGGTGGGATGACATGTATTTGTGGATTTTAGGTTATAGTTTGGCTTTAACATATTGCCATGTCTCTTTTTCCAGACTTGCCTTACTTTTGGAGGCTCAACACCTCTTTTTAACATAATGATTAGATTCAAGACCTGCAATTCAGTCAAGATGGAGTCACGGGTCAGCATACTCCTATTATCACAGCTGGGGCTGCAATCCCAGGTTGCCTGTTGCAGAACAGCGAGTGTATTCATCTGGGCTGTGCCATCCTGGGCAATGTCAAACACTCCTCACATTCTTTCCTGAGAAGCTGGTTTCTTAGACTTCTTTGTTTTTTGTTATTTCAGAGCCCATGAGGGATGTGTCAAATGTCTCCCAGATCTTTTACCCTTTAATTTGTTCATATTTGCCCAAGTGGTCAGTTCCAACTGGCTATGATCCTAAGAGCTAAAAAATAAAAGCCAGAATAGGCAGGACCCAGGACTAGGGCCATGAAGAGTAGAAATTTACAAGGACACTATATATAAGCTCTTACTTTTTACCATAGGTAAAAGTAGGCTAAAGGTTAAAGTAGATCATAGGTTAAAGTAGATCATAGTGTTTATCATTATTACTCAAAAATATGGCTTAATAATGCAATCATCTTTTAATAGATTACATCACCTAGGCCTGACAGATATATTTGGTAGGTTTTTTTCACCACTGGAAGCATATTGAGTTTAAGAAAGCAATTAAGTTTTACTGGTCTGCAGTCTAAGATAATGAGAATCAGGTCCATTATGTCAATACAAATAGTAAAGAAGTAAAACTACTTAGAAATAGGCTTTAGAAATCTTACAATGCCATTAATGGCTAAAGATAATGTTTTGCCAATACATCATGTCCCTTCTTTCCCACCAACTCTGCCCATGATCAGCTGTATCTAGGTGTGTGAGATGATGCTCAGTGGTGGTCTGTCATTGTAATACTTAATGTGTTAAGCCCACTATTGGCTGACTTGTTCAGTCATCAGTCCATCAATGCAGGGAGGCCACCAGGTCACAGCTGACAATTGGGGGGGGGGAAGACAATGACTGAACTAAGGTCCTCCCACAGATTGTGCATGTATTCTACCACTTGAGCTATCTTTTATGCCCGTATGTCCCCCCCCCCTTTTTTTGAGGGTCAACATTCTGAAATGATCCTTTGGTAAGAGAATTCTAGTGGAGAACCTTAAAATATAATGGGCACAAAAAGAGTTGAACACTTAGTAAAATGATGAATTTCTTGATCTTTAAAAGCAATAAAATAGCAATCCATTAGCTACAAAACATTTTTTTACTTCTTAAATTAGTGGATTCAGTATGATTGACTTGTATTTATTACACCAAAATAGCTGTAAAGTTATTAGGATTTCCTTCTGTCTTTTCAAAACTATTACTGAAATTAATTTTGCCTTGCTATGGATGTTAGGTACATGGAGTCAAACTGCTTTTTGTAGGCAGAAATTTAAATGTCCATTGCTATTGTGATTTCATTACTTTGATGGGCTCACTTCTCTGAACTTGTCAGGGAAACCTTATGGGTATCAGAACAGAAACAATATAACTTAAAGAATACCATGATCTGCCTCTGAAGCTATTTGTCAGCCCTCTTTTCTATAGTGTTGTATTCTTTAGTTCTGTTCTGATGACTTCAGACTCTTCCAGACCACTGGGGTGCTGTTTTAAGAAATAGAATGGTTGTGCATCAGCTTCCTTTTATTTTTTTCAAAAGTAATTCTTGCCAGTATTATGACTCTAATTATGCTCATCCTTTCAATACCGTCTTCCTCTTTTCATCCCAACTCCCATCTGGTTTCTCAGTTTTAAATCATCTCAGTGTAACTAAACTTGTAAGCATACTTCAGATGATACTGCTTTGAAGTTCCATAAATTATTTTGAAGGGCACATACACATGCATATGTATATATATGGTTTATATATATGTATATGGTTTATTTTTGGGCCACACCTGGCAATGCTCAAGGCTTACTCCTTGTTGTGTGTTCTTTGATCTCATGGATCACTTTTGATGGGACTCAAAGGACCACAAGCAGAGTTCCAGGAATCAAACTCAAGTTGAAGGCATACAATAAAAGTGCCTTTCCTCTGACTTATTTCCTTAGCCCTAGAAGGGTATATGCTTATGCCAATAGTAGAGACTCATGGAAGGGAAGAAAAAACAGTTGTTTAGTGCTTCCCTCTTGCTACACATACAATTTCTATTTTTTTCAACACCCCAGTCTTGGCTTTAAAGAAAATTTGAATAATTTACCAGGGCTATACTGATATTAAATACTTAGAAGTAAAAATAGCCATATATAAGGCATAACACAACCTTATCCCTATCTAAGTATTGAGAAATGTCAGTTGTGGGAGATATTATTTGTGTTAATAGTTGCTACCAACCATGATAGATTGAGTATCCTTGTATGTAATAGTTTCATCAGATTATACTTTTTCCTTGGTTTAGAACTATTTTTTATTAAAATTTAATTTTAATTAGTTTTTTTTACTGAGGAATATTATACATAGAAAAAATCTATAAAAGAATTATGGGATACATGCTGGGAAAAGGGGTGGAGGGAGGACAACACTGGTGGTGGGATTGGCCTTCATTTATTGTCACTATGTACCTTAAATATCACTGTGAAAGATTTGTAATTTACTTTGGTCACAATAAAAATTAAAATAGGATTGAAAAGTTTGTTTTTATATGAATATAAGATAAACATGATTAGATTAATAGATTGAACATTTCTACCCTTACTGTGGGACCCCTTCCCTGTCACTGGTTCTCCCTATATGGTGACCACTTTTTTTAATTCAATAATCATCAGTTATTTTCGCCAGACCTTAAAAATTTGCAAATGGGGTCAGAGAGTGTATGCTTTATGATATCTGAGATTTTTAAACCCGTGATTATAAAACCTATATTCATATGTATTGTATGTAATGATATGAAATTTTATATTCTGTTTCAGGATCTCATTAGTAATTTGTCCATTCTCCTGTCAACAGACATGTGTGTTCATTTTATTTTTTGGTTCTTATGAAATATAGCTTTCATAAATATTTTTGGAGATGTTTTCTGGTGAATATATGTATCTATTTTTTTGGGGGGTTCACCAGCCAGGAATGAGATTCCTATGGGTCATTGTGTAGATGTGCATTTAGCTTGGTATATGTTGCCAAAAGTTTTCCAAAGTGGCTAAACCAAGTATTTTCTCATTAGGAATGTATGAGTTTGTATTTTTTTTTATATTTTCAACCACTCATGGTGTTAAATACTTTTGTCCTGTGTGAGGCTATAGTTGTATACTTAAATTTAACTAACTAATCTACTTATAATTTATGAATTCAATTGACTTTTTGTGGATATGTTGACCATTTTAATCACTTGGCAAGAAGGATCTTTCTACTGTATAACTCAGAAATGACTTTCTATACACTCTTTAACCTTTGCAAAATCTGTCTCTATTTTATCCTCACTTTTTTTCTCCCAAGACAGCTCCATCTTTTCGATGATAGGATATTTATTTATAGGGTATCTCAGAGTGGTATATTGACTGGAAGCCTCAAAGCCAGCTGCTTTTTTTGCCTATGATAGAGGGAGTAAGAATTTTACAATTATTTTATTCTGATGACTTCTCTAGCAATAAATGTATCTTTTCATCTTTCTTAGTGACATAGTAGTAGTAGTTGGAGTCATTTTGAATTGACATTTCCCAGGAAATTGAATAAGACTGATCTAACTTTTAGAAAATTATTGGCTGAATTTGTTCTCTAAATGTCTTGTGATTAATGACCTAGTTTGATAACATTCCCAATGAACTACAACTTCTGTTATTATCAGCACTATTATTAATACCGCTATTCTTGCTACTGATTAGGCCACCATAATCACCAGTGCTTTCTAATTCAACAAATACTGCGAAGACTTACAGTGTGTTCAGAACTCTTAACTTTAAGGACTGTACATTAATAGGACTGCACAATGTCACTCAGGAAAAATGTGAGAGCTAAGTACAATTATTTTAGTTTCAGTTGAAAAAGACTGACAGATAATATTGGTCTATGTAGCTGGGCTTGGGAAAGCAGAGTAAGGTCACCAAGGGAGACCAGTGAAGACTCCCATAAAAGCGACTCTTGCCAGACACCCCGAAAGGAGCCTCAGCAGGCAACCATGTAGGAAAAGCCATCCCCGAAAGGGGACGAAAGCTTACAAGAAAGGTGCAGCTGGCCTACAAAAAGCGAAACCCACACCTGCTTTTCCCTAAGTCACTAAACACTGCACCTACATAAAGATCACCTGAATGTCTTATGACCAGTAAGGACCCACACTCCCCTTTGTTTAGATTTCCTAGCAATCCTTTGATCCTGATTGGCTGAGCACATGTATAAGTATCCTGCCCCTACTACATTAAAAAAGTCTGTCTCCCTGAAATTGTTCTCCGATGGTTTAGTTCTGTGATTCTAGTCTGTCTTCCTGCCTCACCTTGAGCCACCATCCCCTAGGCTTGGTTAGGCACTTGCCCTGATCTCAAGAACACTGGCCACAGGTGTACCCTATTTGATATTAAGCTTTGAATGTTAATTTTGAATTAGGTATCCATCAAAAGAAAATAGTTTTTTTTTAATCAGAACAATCAGGAGGTAGATGTTAGGAATATATTCATCTAGAGAAGCTGTTCAAAAGCAAGTGACCTGTTGATGCACCAACAGTCATATTTTTATACAAATGAAAGTGCATTAAATCTTGAAAGTCTAAGATGATTGAAGTTTAACCAAAAGTGATTTTTTTAACAGATGCTTTAAAGATTACAAGATACTATTATTCTGAGGTCAGTATTAGACCAAAAATCACTGAGAGAGAGAGGGGAAGAGAGAAGAAGAAGAAGAAGAAGAAGAAGAAGAAGAAGAAGAAGAAGAAGAAGAAGAAGAAGAAGAAGAAGAAGAAGAAGAAGAAGAAGAAGAAGAAGAGAGAATGAGAGAGAGAAGAGGAATTAAATATTTATTTAATTTACTTCATTTAGCTTTTTGACTTCCAAAAGTTAGGAGAAATTTCAAAAGTATAAATTTGTCGTGATTTAATTGTATTAGAATTTGCAGTTGTTTGGAAAGGTGGTTAGTATAAATATTTAAAAATGAAGGTAAAAATTAGTTTTCGAGTAGTAAAGAAAAGTGCAAAGTAATATTTCTTCAATGAATGAAGTTCTTTTTTGTTCTGAGAGCAGCACCAGCATTTTTATTGAATATTTAAATGCTTTCCGGATTGTTTGGTAATTTGCTTTTTATTGTATTATTGACATTCATTTGGAATTTAGTAATTGTGATATAGATTAACAAATGTTTTATAGTGCTGGAAAGACTGGAATTTTTACCTTTCTTTTCATTTCATATAAGTTAAAACACTCTAGAGATATTGAATCTTAATTGAACAGCAATCAGATGAGGTCTACCTCTTCATCATTAAAAAGTTGGAATGTTTGCATTGATAATCATCTCAAGATATAGTTTTTCTTTTATGTAAATTTAATTTGTGTTTTATTCATATGATAAAGTTACATAGGTAAATCACCAACTTTCTTTTATCACATAGAGCAGATGGCCCATATCACAAAATATTTTTGGTAGGTCAAAATTATTGTTCAGATACTAAATTGTTGCAGATTTTTTCCTAGAAGTGGGAAAAAATGTGCAAATTATCATTAGTAGACCAATGAAAAATTATCTTTTGTTTTGTAATTTAATGACAAAGATAATGTTGGTCAATACAGACTTTATATTTTTGTCTCTAAATAGATAATTTTATATGCCATAAATTAAATATGATGTTTGCCTTCACTGGAGACTAGTTGAGTCAATATATTTCAAAGCCATGAATGTTAGAACACTTTTCAAATGGGTGCCCTTGTGTCACCCTTTTCATTAGAAAGCACTTTAGAATTTCACATATGGGAGACCTTGACACTTTTATGGAAGATTTTTTCTTTAAAGGATTAATTTAAATGATTTAAAATGTTTTGTGGAGAGGTATCCCTTAATAACTGAACAGAAAAAATTTAATTGAATATCTATTGGAAGAATTAATCAGGTGTCCAAATAGAAAATTGTACTTTGATTTTACTCCCAACAAGAAAAGTAATTCCTCATCCTATACAGAAAGATTTGTGAATCTAGTGTGTTACTTACCTATGAAATAAAATTCTCTCTTCTTAATCTATAAATATAAACTATAAATCTATAAACTATACATCTATATTTATAAATTTATATAATAAATCTATAGACAAATATATATTTATAGTTTATACATTTATAAAACTATAAATATATAGGTCTAAACTATAAATATATAATCTAAATTAATACTCAATTAATCCAATTAATCATTATTAGATCCAATTGGCTTTAGATATAATGTATAGATTTAAAATTATTTGATCTATGTATATGTAGCAAATTATCACAATAAGTTATGATAATACAACTATTATCTAACAGTCTTTGGAGGTAGGTGGTTTTACATTTTTTAATTTAAATTTAAAAAATTTAAAACATAATCTCATATTCACCTTTAGGTATATGCTTTTTCTATATATTCTTTTTTAAAAAAATTTTATTGACACCATTGTGATTTACAAAGTTCTTCATAATTGGGTTTCAGACATACAATATTTTAGGGCCTACCACCAATGTCACCTACTTCTGCTTACGTTCCCAGAGTGCATTCCATGCGCCACACCTGCCCCAGCCTACAAGGATAATAGGCCCATTTTAAGATTTGACTGTTCAAGTTTGGGTCTCAGAATTTCATTGTTGTTGACTGGCTTGGATATTTAGTTCTTTTCTTTTTAATGCCACCTGAGACCACTTGGCCCCTGACCCCTTTTATTTCAGGTTTGTTTCCTTCTCCACTCAATTTCTTTCTTCTCACTGTACTTTGGGGCCAAGAGTATTTGTGACAGCTCCCAATAAAACTATTGCATTTCTTCACGCAGTTATTCTAAATACCATCTATAATTGATACTATTTTGTATTTATCCTTCCACTACAGGCTTACTTAATTGAACATAATATATTCCAGTTTCATCCATGTTGCAGAAAATCCATGATTGCATCAATCCTTTCAGCTATGTAGTATTCATTTAGTATATATGTAGTATTCCATTGTATATAGGTTCCACCTCTTCATCATCCACTAGTCCATTTTGGGTTATATAGGCTGATTGCAATTCTTAGCACTTGTACTGAGTGCTTTGATGAATAGTGGTTTGCATATATCCTTTGGATTAGTGTTTTTCTGTCCTGAAAATAGATCCCTAAAAGTGGGATTGCTGGTTCACATGGCAGATCATAATTTATTTTATCTTAGTTTACTTCGAACCCACCATACTGTTTTCCATAGGAGTTTGACCAACAACATTCTCACCAGCATTGGATGAAAGTTCCTTTCTCACCACATTTTCACCAACAAAGATTATTCTCATTATTTTTGATAAGTTATATCTTCACTAGTGTAAGATGATAATCTAATCTTTATTTGGATTTCCCTAATGATAGGTGATAATGGGTCAAAGACCTTGAGATTAGACCTAAATCCATAAAATTTATTGAGGACAACATAGGTAGAACAACACTCTAGACTTAGACCTCAAAGAAGTGTTTAATGATAAGATGCTTATAGCAAGAACTATATAGTCAAATTAGAATAAATGAGACTTAAGTCAAACTTAAAAGATTTTGTATGGCAAAAGAAACATGGGCTAAACATGGGTGGTGGGAATGTTGCACTGGTGAAGGGGGATGTTCTTTTTTTATAATTAAAACTCAACTCCAAACATGCTTGAAATCATGGTGTTTAAATATATATATATATATATATATATATATATATATATATATATAAAATGACAGCTAACTGAGTGGGAGAAAATATTTTCCCTAAACACATTAGATAAAGGTTTGATATTTAGAATATACAAATTACTCACAAAGGTTAACCCCACAGACACTAAAAACCCCATCAAAAAATGAAAAGAGGAAATTAACAGACACTTCTCTGAGAAAGACAATCAGATGGCCAACAAGAACATGAAAAATTAATATTTTTACTACTAGAGCTCTAGAATTTATCTTCAATTTTTATTCTTTAACTGAGTTTACCCCTAACTATTTAGTTCATGACAACTACCAAAACACTCTTTATTTCTATGAGCTTGATATTTTAGACTCAATATTTCAATGAGATTATGCAACATTTATCTTTTCATGCGTGATTTTTCTTAGCTGAATGCAATCAATTTTCATCCATGTTGTCACAAATGACAGAATTTTCTCATTTTTATGGTTTAATAATATTGTATATTTATATGTTCATATGTGTATATACTACTTTTTTTCTTATTGATTCATTTATTAATGGTCAAAGTTATTTTCTAAGTCTTGTTCATTGGACAATGCTGAATTGGCATTGGAATGGGATCAACAATATCTCCAGCATCAAGATTTTATTTTCTTTTTATATATACTCAAGTGAAATTGCAGAATCATATTTTATATATTTTTGAAGGCCACACTCATCAGTACTTTTAATTTACTCCTAGTTCTGCACTCAGAAATCACTCCTGATGTTGCTTGAGTACAATAATGAATAACATAGATTGAACCTGAGTCAACCCCACTTGCTGTAGTATTGTTTAGGTTCATTATTTATATTTTTAATACTGTAGAATAACAGACTAATACTAATACTGTAGACTAAATAAACTAAGAACTGTTTTATAAGTAATTCAACTAGTTTTATTTTTACTTTTATTTATTTTTTAATTTGACTACATTGATTTATAAACTAAATTATAATAATTTCAGGTTTATGATGTTCTACCTTGAAATGTACCATAGTGTTACTACCCGGTACCAATGTTCCAAGTTACCACCCAAACAACCTGTTTCCTTAAATTTATTAAAATTGTTTTTGTTATAGTTTTGAGACCCTTAATCTTATGCCCTTATGTTACCTCTTATCTAATGTAACCTGTACTTTCCCCTGCCCCTTTTTTTGGTCTTCTTTGAATTGAAAAGTAATACAGTACCAAGGATTTTCAGTTTTATATCTTCCATTTCCTTTTCTTGTTATAGCTCTATATAACTCTCCATCACAAATGGATGAGACACAAACACACAAATATCTGGGGTATTAATTTTTTCTCTTCCTTCAAATGATCTCTTACTATCCTTTGGTTTATCCAAATTACATCAAATATATGACATAATTCTTCAATGCATAATATTTCAATATATAAAATTGTATAGCTTTTTTCTCCATTCATTTATCATTCAATACTTGGGTTGCCTGTAACCTGCTATTGTTCTAGTGATGCAACGTAAGTTTCTGTTCACACCAAACAATACACAATCTATACTATATCTTTTTTTTTTTTTTGGCCACACCTGGTGAAACTCAGGGTTTACTCCTGGCTATGTGCTAGGAAATCGCTCCTGGCTTAGGGGGTACCATATGAGACACTGGGGATCTAACTGTGATTCGTCCTAAGTTAGCACATGCAAAGCAAACACCTTACTACTTGCATTACCACTCTGGCTCCTCTATCTCTCTGTATCTTGATTAACATCTGTAATTTTTCTTATTTACATAACACCTTTAATAATAGGTATGATTTGAATTACTCAATTATTAATGACATTTTAATTGTGTTCTATTTGCCATTTTACTACTGACTTTTGATGTTGTGCACCCTTTCATACACCACTTGGATTTTTAAATATCTTCTTTCTTTTTTGATAACATTGGTAGTGCTCAGAATTTTCTTCTGCCTCTGAATTCAGGGATCGCTTTTGGCAGTTCTGGAAGGACAATTTTAAGTGCTAAGGATTAAACCTGATTTGGATCATGCAAGGCTATAAACTTACTTCACATACATATATGCATGTATATATAGTTACTTATATAAATATATATAATTTTTTTTGGTTTTTCAGCCACACCCGTTTGATGCTTAGGGGTTACTCCTGGCTAAGCGCTCAGGGATTGCCCCTGGCTTGGGGGGACCATATGGGACGCCAGGGGATCAAACCGCGGTCCTTCCTTGGCTAGTGCTTGCAAGGCAGACACCTTACCTCTAGTGCCACCTCACCGGCCCCAATTTTATGTAGAAAATATATGGTTCCTTGGCCCATTTTCAAAATAGATTTTTAAAATTTCTCATCAAGATATATGGTTGATTAATACTCCCGCAATAAGTATATTTCTTAAATCTAAAATAATAAATTTAACAATATTAAATTAGAATATTAAACATAAAATTAAGACATATTAATATATAAATATTTTTAATTAGTGCATATAATGAAAATTCAGATAAAATTCAAATTTGACAATGTATTTAACAGTCTACAGATAAATAGGTGTCTCATTCATTGTTAGTGATGGTGAAAATAATATGATGGGTGATGAAAATGGCACCTTTATTATGAAACATAGATGATTTTTTTAACCAAATTATACATGTATTTTCACTTCGAAAGGATTTCTCCTATGAGAGATTCTTCATATTACAAAATTTTATATGTACTAGGTTACTAACTGTACCTCAGTTTGTATATTTTAAATTTTTGTATATTTTAAATATTTATATATTTTAAATATTCAGAAACTAAAGGCCCAAATATGAGTGGTGGTTAAAAACTATATGTGGGCAGAGCAGTGGCACAGTGGTAGGGCTTTTGCCTTGCACTCAGCTGACCTAAAAGGAACCATGGTTCTACCCCCAGCATCCTACATGGTCCCAAAGCCAGGAGCGATTTTTAAGTGCATAGCCAGGAGTAACCCCTGAGCATCACCGGTTGTGCCTAAAAACCAAAGAAAACAAAAACAAAATGCCCCACCAAAACTATACGCCTATCCATAATAAACTACTAAACAACTACAAATATGAATAAAAATCTTTATGAATGGATATGAGGGATTTCTAGAAAATCTGATAAATCAAATAAAATGCAAAAATATGTGCTTGTGTAATTTGCTATGTACTTATAGTTATATTTACAAAAAGAGAAATTAGAAAAATATTGAGTTAGACAACTAAAAGGAACTGAGGAGAAAGAAAGATAAGTAAGTGACCTTTCTTTGAATTAAATAATTGTGCAACATAAGATAAAATAAAAAGAAGAAAGAGAGGAATAAACTGAGCGATAGCCAAAGAAGATTCCAACAACAAAATCTCTCAAGTGCCTAGAACAGGTAGGCTTGTCTCCTCCCACAAGGACGGAACTAATTCCTGTCTGTGTTTGGGATAAAGGGACTCTATAAAAAGTGGCACCCATGCCCTGCTTCCTAATTCCCTGTGAGCAACAGCAACAGCCAAAGAAGACCCCAGCAACAAAAGCTCTCAAGCGCCCATTACATGTAGGCTTGTCTCTCTGTCCACAAAGAGTTGAGCCAAAAACTCCTTGGCCATGCATGTCTTCTAGAACATGAACTTTATCTCAACACATAATAAGATCCACATTACAAGCATGGTAATGTAGAAACAACATAGGACAATATCATGCATAGAAAATGAAGATGGTACTCTGATGACCTAAAAATAGCAACCACAAAATTAGTCTCTCAGATAAGGAGTTTAGAATATAAATATGGAAGATTCAAAGAAAGAATAGATTGATCAGAAAAAACCACAAAGATAGAAATCAGAAAACTCCAATCTTAAATAACAAGACTGAAAAACTTGGTTGATAAAATAAAAAACTCTATTGAAAGCCTCTCCAACAGAATAACAGCAGCTGACGACAGAATTTATGGGACACAATAAAAGCAGTTCTAAGAGGAAAATTTATAGCTTTGCAAGCACACATCAGAAAGGAAGAAGGGACCTTTACAAAAAGTCTAATGATACAGCTTTTAAAATTAAAAAATGATCAACAAAAAGAATGAAAAATAGGTAGGCAGAAGGAAATAACAAAGCTTGGAGCAGAAATCAATAAATTTTAAATTCAAAAAACAATTAGAAAGATCAATGATATCAAAAGTTGGTTTTTGAAAAAATAAACAAGATAGATAAACCACTAGCAAAACTCAGAAAGAAACTTTGGAGAGAGAAATCTAATAAACCAGATTAGGAATGAAATGTGGGGAGATTACAGATAATGCAGAGATTCAAAGGATAATCAGAGACTACTTTGAAAAACTCTATGCAATGAAACATGAAAACCTGGAAGAAATGGATTCTTGTATTTTTCCACATTTAGCCCACGATGATCTAGCATATCTAAACAGATCCACCAGTATTGAGAAAATTAAAATGTTCATCAGGAATCTTTCTGAATAAAAGCCCAGGCCCACATGGATTCACAAACGAATTCTTTCAAAGCTTTCAAGAGAAACTTCTATCAATCCTCTTCAGGCTCTTTTACGAAATTGAAGAATCAGGAACACTCTCAAATAGTTTTTACGAAGCTAACACCACCTAGAAACCAAAACCAGACAGAGATGTAAAAAAAAAAGAAAATTACAGACCAATATCCCTGATGAACACAGATGCAAGGATCCAATGGCTCATCAAGAAGGTCATATACTATGATCAAGTAGGATTCATTTCAGGAATGCAAGTATGGTTTAACCAACATAAAGTTAACCAACATAATAGAACTATTAACAAAAAGAAAAAACAAAAACCATATGATCATATCAATAGATGCAAAGAAAGCATTTGATAAGGTCCAACACCCATTCTTGATAAAACTCTCATCAAGATTAGAATGGAAGGAACTTCTCTCAATTTAGTCAAGGCCATCTACACAAGCCAATGGCAAATATTATCCTCAATGGAGAAAAGTTGAAAGCCTTTCCTCTAAAATCTGGTACAAGACTAGGCTGCCCTCTCTCACCACTTCTATCAAGAAAAAAATTATCAAGGACATCCAGATAGAAAAGGAAGAAGTCAAGCTCTCACTGTTTGAAGATGATGTGATACTATATTTAAAAAACCCTAAAGGCTGTACCAAAATTTTCTAGAAACAATAGGTTCATATAGAAAAGTGGCAGCCTACAAAATTAGTACACAAAAGATCAATGGCATTTTTATACACCAAGAATGACAGAGAAGAAATGGACATCAAAAACACAATCCCATTTGTATTAGTGCCCATAAACTCAAATATCTTGCATTCAACTTAATCAAAGATGTGAAGGACTTATACAAAGAAAACTACAACCCCCTGCTTCAAGAAATTAAAGAGGACACATGGAAATGGAAACTTATATCCTGCTCATGGTTTAGCAGGATTAACATTATTATTATTAACATTATTAATAGCAATACTCTCTAAGGCATTGTACAGATTTTACTGCAATCCCTCTACAGATATCCATAATATTCTCCAAAGAAGTGGATAAAATACTACTAAAATTAATCTGGAACAATAAACACCTATAAATAGTAAAGTTCTTGGGAAGAGGAATATGGGAGGCACTATTTTTCTCAACTTAAATCTGTATTACAAAGCTATAGTTATTAAAACAGCATGGTATTGGAATAAAAACAGATCCTCAGATCAGTGTATACCAGAGTATTCAGAGAATAATCCCAAAATATACAACCAATTAATCTTTGAGAAAGGAGTAATAAATGAAAATGGTGCAAAGAATGCCTCTTCAACAGACGGTATTGGGAGAACTGGTCAGCCACTTGCAAAAAAAATGAACTCAGACCTCCATCTAATACCCTGCACAAAGGTCAAATGCAAATAGATTAAAGACCTTGATATTAGACCTGAAACCATAAAGTATATAAAACAACAGGTAGGTAAAACACTCCATGACATTGAAACTAAAGGCATCTTCAAAGAAGAAACATCACTCTCCAAACAAGTTGAAGCAGAGATATACAAATGGGACTACATTAAGCTGAGAAGGTGCTGCTTCTCATTATTTCATTATTTCTGCTTCTCATTATTTAAAAGGAAATAATGATTAGAATATAAAAGCCACTCACAGAATGGGAGAAACTATTCACCCAATCATCATCAGATAAGGTGCTAATATATTAAATATACAAGGTACCGACAGAACTGAACAAGATAAAACATCTAACCCCATCAAAAATGGGGAGAATTAATGAACAATTTCTCAAAGAAGAAATACAAATGGCCAAAAGGCACATGAAAAATGCTCCACATCACTAATCATTAGTGAGATAAGAATCAAAGCAACAATGAGGTGCCATCTCACACCACAGAAATGGGTACACATCACAAAGAACAATAAAAATCAGTGCTGGCAGGCATTTGGGGAAAAAGGAGTTCTCATTACATGTTGGCGAGAATGCTGTCTAGTCCAACAATATGAAGATTTCTCAAAAAGCTGGAAATTGAGCTCCCATTTGATTCAGTTATACCACTTCTAGGGATATATCCTAGGCACTCAAAAACGCAATATAACAATTCCTTCTTCATACCTATATTCATTGTAGCACTACTTACAATAGCCAGACACTGGAAACAACCAAGATGCCCTTCAACAGATCAATGGCTAAAGAATCTGTGGTATATATGCACAATGTAAAATGATGCAGGAGATATGAAGCCATGAAATCTACCTATACATGGGTGTACAAGGAATCTATTATGCTGAGTGAACTAATTCAGAGGGAGAGAGACACACAATAGTCTCACTTATCTATGGGTTTTAAGAAAAATAAAAGACATTGAAATAATTTACAGAGATGAGGGCCAGAAAACCAGCTAAAGTTAAAAGCTCACTACAAAGAGTGGTGAGTGCAGTTAGAGAAATAATATGCTGAGAACTATCGAAACAATGCCAGTGAGTGAGAGATGTAGAAAGCAGGGTATGTGGGAGGGAAGAGATGAGGGCATTGATGAGAGGTAGGTTTCACTGGTGAAGGGCGGTGTTATTATGATTGAAACCCAGCTACAATCATGTTTGTAATCACAGTTTTTAAATAAAGACATTATTTCAAAAAAATGTTGTGACCTAGAGTAATACCATTTGCCAAAAACAATAAAAATCACAAAACATAAAAAAAATGAAGGAATAAGATAATTGATCAAAGAATTTTTATTGTAAAGAAATCTTTACATATATTCAAAGTCATTATTGATCTGGAGAATTAACTTGCCTAGCATTCAAATCCCTGGCACTGCTACTAAATACCTACAGGATTGACCTCTGAGTGCAGTCAGGAGTAATACCTGAGAACACAGGTGTCGTCCAACCCAACCACCACCCTTTCAAAGTCAGCATTATTTTGAATTTTCTTAAGTGCTATGAATGGCAGTGTTTTACATATCCAAATAATGGTGATAAAATGGATAATGTAGGGTTAGCTGGGATGATTCTCTGAAAATATTATCTGGAGTAAGATTTATGTTGTGAAATTGAAGGAGGAAAGTGAAATTTGGTGAGAATAAATTGTAAATAGTTTAAAGCCAATACCCTGCAATGCTCAGACCATATTTCTGGCTCTAGACTTTTGGATCAATTCTGGTGATTCTTGGGGACCATTTCTAGTACCTTGGTTGGCTTCATTCAGAGAAAACATCCTACTTTCTATACTATCTCTCTGGCTTCTATGTTTAATTTATAAAATCAACATATACTGAACACACATTTAAATAATGATCATATATGCACAGAAGTGTAAATGTCTGTATAGCTCTGTCTACTGAAAGAGCCTATATACCTAAAGAGTAGCTAGATTTTGCTTTTTGATATTATTCTCCACAAAACAAAATTAGGTATCTTTGAAAATAAGCGTAGGTTTTATAGTTTAATTACAGTAGGCTCAAATGAGCACAAAACACTTCGTTATGCCAAAAAGTAATAAAATGCTTAAAAAATATGACATCATTTCAAAAGGTCATTTTAAGGAGTTGTAAACAGCTTAAATCTGTAACAACTTGAGAACCAAAATAATTAAGAATCAAAATAAATTATAAGCCATTGAAATAATAAGAATTAAGTTCATAGCACTAGAAATGGATAATCAGCAATGGGTTGATCTTTTGTGACTAATAAATGGTGACGAATTAAAAACACTAGATACATGCTTTTATTTAATAACCATCACAGTAATGACTGGGATCAGCTAGAATCATCATCAATAGAAATCTAGAGGGAATTTTTGTTAAAAAATAATGTTTGCATGTTATTAAAGTGTATTTTTCACTATAATTGTATAATGAAGAAACCTGACAACTCCTTCATTGGATGATTGAGATAATTTACATATGCAGATGGACGGCATGCTACTCCAAATGTGAGACTCTGAGGTGAATAAAATCACTCTTTTGTGGTATTCTAGCCAAGAATTATTACCTAAATCTAATTATAAGTAAGCCTCAAAATAGGAACTTTCTATTTGTAAGTTACTGGAGGATATGCTTTTTAAAATTGTTAATATCATTAGAGACAAAAACTGTAGGAATTTTCCAAATTAAATGGAATTAACTCAATGAGTAAATGAAAATCTGGATACTAGATTAGAATCTCTGAGGAAGAAGAAAAATGTTGCAAAATTATTGGATCAATTTAAAAAATGGGAAAATGAATGGAAATTAGATAAATGTAACATAAACATACTGTATCAATATATGCAACTTAAATTGGAGAAGATTCCTGTATTATAAAAATATGAACTGAATGATAAAACCACAATGCACGTAATTTAACCACAAATGTTTTTATTTCATGGGGGTAGGAATGGAGAGATGAAAAAGAGAGAGATGGTAAATTATAAAACAAAGGGGGGAAATGTGAATTAGGAGAATCTCATCAAATGCATTAGGATGTTCTTTTTATTGTTTAAATTCTTGAAAATTTTGTTAAAATATAAAATTATTTTCAATTTAAAACCAGTAAGTCTCTGTAAAGAATTACACATTGTTTTTCCTTTTATTTCATACTTGGGACCAAATTTGAAGCTTTCCAGCACATAAAAAAATCAATATTCTGCTAACAAATATATGTAAATCATGAGTTATTTACATGTCTTAATTCACTTAAAAAGTGAATATTGATAACTATTTAGGTGGATTATTTTCATCAGGGCAAAAAAGTGGTTGCAGAAAAAAATAGACAACAAGGCGTTTATAGGAGAAACTTTAGTTTACTGAGTGAATAGATACTGGACTTTAACATAACCCTAACTCAGTTCTGAAATTTGACAACCAAAATCTTTGACTGCAATTTAATTAAAAAAAAATCAGGTCAGACATATAGGGGATTAGTTGTTTGCTTTGCATGCAAACGACTGTATTAGACCCCCAACTACATTGATACTTGAGACATCATCAAGGAAATCCTAGTCTCAGTGCCAGAAATGGCATCTGAAACTTTCATTTATGGCCAACCTTCAAATAAACAAAGAAAATATAAAACAAGTTTCTAATACTAAAATACAAGAACAGCCCAAAGTTGCAGAATTCAGAGATATTTGTGAAAAATTTTTTTAACAAAACAAAGTTGGAGTATAATCTTCAATGACATTTTCAATTTTAATAAAATAAAATTTTCTGTTTCATGGGATTTCATTGAATTTGCATCACAGTTTAACTCCGTGAGCCAGATTCTAATTTATCCAACAAATTATAGTAAGAACCAAATACCAAATTCTCTATTATCTACAGTTACATTTCAAATTGTCCATCACTATTCTTTGTATATGTGAAAGATAAACATATTTTTAATTTTTGTTGAAGCTATCATTTTCTTCTATGGTTCTGAATGTAAAAACAAACATAATATAAGTTTAGAGTTAACTGGTTTTTCTCTTTATTCTTATTTAGATAAATCCACATCAATACACACATGGGGCCGGGTAGGTGGCGCTGGAGGTAAGGTGTCTGCCTTGCAAGCGCTAGCCAAGGAAGGACCGCGGTTCGATCCCCTGGCGTCCCATATGGTCCCCCCAAGCCAGGGGCGATTTCTGAGCACATAGCCAGGAGTAACCCCTGAGCGTCAAACGGGTGTGGCCCAAAAACCAAAAAAA
Organism: Suncus etruscus; assembly: GCF_024139225.1. NCBI lineage: Eukaryota > Metazoa > Chordata > Mammalia > Eulipotyphla > Soricidae > Suncus > Suncus etruscus. Next base: position 133,878,753 of record NC_064851.1, read on the forward strand.
AAAAAAAAAAAAAAAAAGTAGACCTCAGAGATCACTTAAAAATTCTACTTGATAACTAAAATCTGCCAAATGTCACACTTTTTATTTTTCTTAGCAGTAGGAATTAAGGATGAAATATATAGATCTGTGATTCAAAGATTTTTTTGGAAAACAAAGCAAGCAAGATGGAACTAGAAGAGGCAGAATAAAAGAATTATGTTTCCTGCTTTTCAGCCAGAGTTTCATTATTTTGGCACTTTGTCACTTTCATTTGGATTTGCCATGCTGTAAAATATTAGTGCCTACCTACTCTGTATTTCAGAAAATGAAGACATTTAAAACTGGGTAGGATTACTGAATCAACTGAAGTCATTCACACATGAATTGTGTGATGGGCCAGCACTGACCACTACTTTGTACAAGACTAAAAGAATAAAAGTTATAGTTTGAAGTAATTTCCAGTAAACCAAAGTTGTTCATTTTTTTCTTGCCCAACTGATCTAGACTGTGGGGAATAGGGTATCAGAACTTGCAATTTAAGATTAAATTGCACAGAAATCACATATGTTAGAGGGCTGAGAGAACTTGCTAACCTAATAATTGGTGGAGCTTGAATCTTAGAACTCATATCTTCTAGCTCTTTATTTCTCAAATTAAAAAAAAAAAGCAAATAACTAAGGTCCTGAGAAGTTTCATTAAGTGTCCAAAGGCCCATGCCCAAGGGCAAATCACTTACTGTTTCAGAGCCTCGGATGGTAATTTATTATAAAAGAGCCTTAGTGTTCTGGGAAAAATTATCCATTGTGATTGTAAAATATTCAGTATCGTGCTTGACCTGTATGAAATACTCAGTGAATTTGGGCTTTTATTATTGTGTTACGATTGTGCTTCAGGTTTACTCTTATTTAATAATCGTAAGATTTTATCGAAGTGACCCAGATGAAAGTAGAACCAGTCAGTCTAACTCTAGGTCTGATCCTTTTCCTATTCTCCTGCTCTTCCTTTTAGTGGACTGTGCTATTGGCTCCATACATTGTTAGAAAATAGGGTCTTCACCTCAAGTACAGTGGGAATGCCAGGAAAAGAGAGGCCTTGTTAGCGCCAGTCTTCACTCTAATCATTGCTGCAGAAGTCCTGAACCCAGAGCTTTGTCACACGTGGAAAGATCTAGTTTTATTTGAAGTTATGATCAAAATTCTTCACGGTTCATGCTGAGTGGTGCATTTTTTCCCCTTTTTCTCCCATGTGCCCCTTTCGTTTTGCTCAGCTTTAAAACATTTGTTCTATTTACATGAATGTATTCAACAGGCAGATTGTTCCTTGCCGGAGAATTCTTCCCATGAATGCAAATGACATTTCTTAATCTTTCACAGCTGGTTCAAGAAGTATGCCTGATGAATCACCTAGAGGAGATAAAAAAAAAAGATAAAGAGAAGAAAAACAAATGCAGAATGTTATACAGCCCTTGAGCAGCCCATTAACTATTTAACTTATGCAAAATATTCACTGCATGCAGGGATGTTTGAGATGGAAGCCATGAGACTTTCTCCTGGGCTATGGAAAGACTTGGTCAGATCTTTGATGCTTAAACAAAAATGCTCAAATCTGTCAAGATTTCCATGTCAGTCTTGAGAAAAATCTGGGTTAGGAAAAGCTCCTTGTGACCATCCCTATTTTGGGTAGATGCAATCATTTTTTTCCCCAGGTGGATCGATCAGGTACTGTTTCAAGAGATGTTGACTAAATGTCCAGGCTTTTGGTCTTCCCCCACGTTTTTTCTTGGGAAATTAATATTCATAGAGGTCACTAGCAATCCTCAATTTTAATTGCCAATAAAGACAGCTACTACTAATAGGTTTGTTACTCTTTCTCTCCCTTGGAGAGGTGTTAGGGAATTGCTGGAGGGTGTAATCATGCCTGTCAGCAGACACTGAAGGGCCTGTGGAATACTTCTGCAGTGCTTGCAGAACTAGATGGCATTTTCACACACAACTAAAGAAGATGCATCTCCTGCCTCTAATAGCATCTCTGTCCCCATCAATAAGTATTCCCTAAGCTAAGGTAGAAACCAGAAATTGGAGTAAACAAATTGCCTAAGAGCTTTCTTTTTCTTTCTTTCTTTCTTTCTTTCTTTCTTTCTTTCTTTCTTTCTTTCTTTCTTTCTTTCTTTCTTTCTTTCTTTCTTTCTTTCTTTCTTTCTTTCTTTCTTTCTTTCTTTCTTTCTTTCTTTCTTTCTTTCTTTCTTTCTTTCTTTCTTTCTTTCTTTCTTTCTTTCTTTCTTTCTTTCTTTCTTTCTTTCTTTCTTTCTTTCTTTCTTTCTTTCTTTCTTTCTTTCTCTTTCTTTCTCTTTCTCTCTTTCTTTCTTTCTTTCTTCTTTCTCTCTTTCTTTCTTTCTTTCTTTCTTTCTTTCTTTCTTTCTTTCTTTCTTTCTTTCTTTCTTTCTTTCTTTCTTTCTTTCTTTCTTTCTTTCTTTCTTTCTTTCTTTCTTTCTTTCTTTCTTTCTTTTCTTTCTTTCTTTCTTTCTTTCTTTCTTTCTTTCTTTCTTTCTTTCTTTCTTTCTTTCTTTCTTCTTTCTTTCTTTCTTTCTTTCTTTCTTTCTTCTCTCTTCTTCTCTTTCTTTCTTTCTTTCTCTTCTTTCTTTCTTTCTTTCTTTCTTTCTTTCTTTCTTTCTTTCTTTCTTTCTTTCTTTCTTTCTTTCTTTCTTTCTTTCTTTCTTTCTTTCTTTCTTTCTTTCTTTCTTTTAATCAAATGCAGAAATCAGCAAGCAAATCTGTATGTCTGTATTTTTGAAGAGTGACTATGTTGGCATATGATTCTCCTCTCTAGTAATGTCTGAATGTGAAGTGTAGCAAGGTGTAGTGAGAGAAGAGCTTAACTTCCATACTGCCTGAAATGATGAAAAGATAGTAGTACTTCACAGGAAGAAATAGTGGGGGAGAGAAAGGATATCAGAGATATACAGTTGATCTGAAGTTGTGGCTTTGGGAAAAAATAAATCTATTCATTTTGTTCTTCATTCATCAGACATTTATATTAATCTTGTTTATCCCAAAGAAGTACTCTTTTCAGACCAGCTAGAATGTAAAATTTATCAGACTTTTAGAGTCACAATGAGATGATTTCTATCTAGCTTTTCATTCACCGTATGCTACCTCTCCTTAAATTATACTCTATAAGCATACATTTTACTTATTTTGAACCAAATTCTCTTTCTCTCCCTCCTTTTCTCCCTCTCTTTGTCTCTGTTTTCCTATCTCTGCCTCCTCTTCATATCAGTCTCTCCTTCTCACACACTCTTCAAGCAACAACAGATTGGTTCTCATCTTTCTGGTCTACTCTTAAAAACTTATTCAAGATGAGTCTTTCAATCATTTTATAGAAAGGTCTGCTCCAATAATTTGCATCTGTTTCAGTGCTCAATTCTTTTCTTTATCACTTTGGGTAACTTTCATCACCATGGGTAACTTTTTATTTATTGTGTATTTGTGTGTACTTTTTGCCTTTCAGTCTTACAAGACTAGAACATGATGTGCCCTGCTTCTTCTTAATTGTGTCAACTGTTCCTCCCACTGTGCCTGGCGTCAGGGTGGAACTACCAGTGATAAGTGAGGATTAAAGGATATAGAAGCTAGAGTGAGTGTGATGAAAGAGACGAATCAGTGAAATCTATTTATTTTCAAGAGCAGCAAACAGCATTAATTTCTATGCTGCTCCATGACAGATACACTAAGAAGTGTTGCCTTCACTAATTGGGAGATGGTTGTCATATATTAGGGTCCCTAAACTCTAGGGAGTTAGGGAGTTCTGATCTGATCATTTAAAAATTCATGATCCCCAAATCTTTATTTTTGTTACTGTTACCAGGATGATTTCTTCTGACACTGTTGACTGAATATCCTTATCCTTTAGCCATTGGGAAGAAGCCAGAAAATACCAGTTCAAGGAAGCATAGTCAAGAATGTATGTTCAAGTAAGTTAAAAAAGTAGATTCTGCACCTGGCTGCTGGCATCTCACTGAGTCCTACTAGATTCTGGCCCCACACACATAGCCATGTGTCAGCCTGGCTTCAGGGAATGATCATCCCTATATCCTATGCACTTGGGGTGTATAGGAAGCAGGCAAACATCACACCAAGCAGATGCTTGCTCTTTCACTCTGCTTCCTCTCCAGCCTTCCTCACTGCCCTGATGGAACTCTCCTTTCCAGGGTAGGAGCTGCTCTCTTGCTTCTCAGGCCACAGCATCCCTAAACTGTTTCATGGCTGAGTTGGTGGCATTCAGTTATTGCCTGATCAGGGGCTAAAGAACTTGGCAGTACTCATGTCTTCCAAAGCTTAAAGCTGTTATGCAAATCAGTTCCTAAGAATCTTTTGGTTCCCCAGGTAGTTATGCGAAGTAAATTCTAATAATGATTGCCTTGGCTTTGGTTTTTTTTGGACCTCAGCTCAAATACGGTGGAATCTTTTGGGTTAGACCCCTGCAGGACTCATCAGCTTGGTTCTCTTTGTTTTCCTAAGCCTGTTTCTTCCAAGCCTGACTTAGAGACTGGCTAGAGTTGAGGTTTATAAACTCCAAGGCAACACACAGTGTTCTGCAACTGGGTATGGGGTGGATTTGATACAATCTAGTGTCATCAACTCTAAACCTATGTTGAAACAAAGAAAGAGATGGCCTGGAGAAGTGAGAGGGGTCTTGGCTCTCTGCAGCACATCCTGTGGGAAACTCAGCTGGCTCCTTTTGTAAAGAAGTCAGTATCTTGGCAGGAGAGCCGCTGGGTCTCTGCTCTGCTGCATTCAGTGAAAATGAATCTGCATGAAGAGACTCCAAGTAAATGCCTCTTCTCTGGGGATGCTTGAAAACTTGTGTGGTGTGCCAGAGGAATATAAAGTGCTGACTGTTAAAAGCTGAACATGGGGGAAAAAAATCCCAGTATTTCATGCAGAATTAACAGTCTTCCCCACCTAGTCATTTCTCCCACAACAGGGAAAATTGGTTTTCTGTGGAACATGAAAGTTAGTGAGAGCAGAGCACATAACAGATATGAAGATGCCATGCCGTGCCTGAGTAATAGTGAAAGGAACTCCCTGGCTGTTTATAAAACATCTCAAACTAGTTTTATATCTCTCTGTAAAATGCCTCCCTACTGGGTAGTGACTAATAAGCCTGAGGACATGTAATTGTGTACCCTGTTTAAATGGTTGGAAACACAGGTGTTCTCAGTAACTCATATTCATTGAACTACTAGACTGGTTGTTGATCAAGGTGGTCTCCAGGTACCATGGTGATGAGCAGAAAGGCAGATTGCAATTAGGTCTGGTGAAAGGAAGCCCTGATGTTTGAGCACTGTTTTTATTAGTACCATTGTTACTTTCATTTAAAGGGCCATTGGCACCCCTAGAGTTTCTCTTCTCAGAGTTGGGCTTTTTGTTTTGTTTTGTTTAGAGCTACACCTGGTGACTCTCAGGAGTTACTCCTGGCTATGTATTCAGAAATTGCTCCTGGCTGGGGGGACCATATGGGATGATGGGGATTGAACCAAGGTCCCTGTGCAAGGCAAAAACGCCCTACCACTATGCTATCATTCCGGTCCCCAGAGCAGGGCTTCTTAATGACCCCTTCTCTAAGAAGGGGCAGAAAGTTGCCTCTGTATGTGCTTTGTTCACACCACTGTGGTGGGTGCCTCATATAAAGTCTTTGGGATGGATGGTATGGAGTAATGATATTATCTGTGTTTGGAAACACTTCCTCGTGTGTTTTGTATTAATAACGTAAGAAGGAAATATTTTAGAATAATAAATAACATTAAGGTCAATAAGAAGAAGATAAAGGAAGATTTTAATCACTTTGAACAATGTCAATTATAAACTAGTAAGCAGTGAGGTTGGACTACTATTACTGGGACAATGATGACTTTAAATTTCTTTAATGTAATTATGGGTTTGGTTTACTACAGTATAAACTGGGAAATTATTGAAGCTTTCTGAAAAAGATTAATTATATATGTGAACCATCATAAAATATATGACATAAACATAGGGAGAGAAGTTGTTTAGGTAAGTGGTTATCATTATCATGCTAGAACAATTGGAGCCCTCTAACACGTTAAGAGGCAGTTTTGGAGTACTAAGCAAATAAAATAAAATAGTGGATATACCATCTTACTGGTACTGATTAGTGTTTGATTTCTGTGGTTTTCTGGTGTTTCTTTTTTTTTGTTTGTTTGTTTGTTTTGTTTTTCGGGCCACACCAGTCTAAGCACTCAGAAATTGCCCCTGACTTGGGGGACCATATGGGATGCTGGGGGACCGAACCGCATCCTTCCTTGGCTAGCGTTTGCAAGGCAGACACCTTACCTCTAGTGCCACCTCACCGGTCCCTTCTGGTGGTTTTTTTTGCATAAAGTTAAAGTTGTGTCTGGAAGAGTCAGCTCAATGTCTAAATGTCTTATACCTAGTTATAAAGGATCATATTGAGACAATTGGAATTTAAAGGTAGAAGGAAGTATGAATAGTGTGCATAAAGTAATTAAAACATCTATTGAATAAGGAAAAACTTAAATACAATTATGGGCAATATCAATCTTGAGCTAGTAAAGGTTTATTTAATATGCTCAAGAGACAACTCATTTGTTATTCAATAGAATGGAAACCACAATGAAGTTCTTTCACAGATCATAGTAGGATATCTGAGAAGTGGTATACAGATCAATATTACTCTGTCTTTACTGAGGATTGATTTATCATATTAAGAACACTCCTGATACTTATGTAAGATGCTAAAAATTAGGGAAGATGAGTCTGATATAACTGCACATGTGAAATGACAGTTTAATAGAAAATTATCTATTTTAAAAATGGTAAAAATGGTAAGTGGTTTAATTTTCATAATACTTCAATATCATTATCATTTATTTTCTTTCAGTATCTCATTTTTTTTTATCTTCAGTAACTTAGAGCCATGAAGTACTAAGACCTTTTGAAAAGTGAACTTTAAAAGTTGGAAGGAAACTAAAAAAGTGCCTACTTCCGTGTGTCTTATATAATCATTTAAAAAACTAGCTGACATTTCAGGAATTCATATGTATGTAGACACCAAGGGTAAAAAGGAAATAAATCAGAATTACTCAAGGATAATGTCTCTACTGTAGACAAAATATCCAACTTAATATATATGTTTCTAGTTATATAACCGTGAATGCATTTTTGTTTCTTACTTAAAGATGCAGTCAATATTTTTAATAGCCAGTAATTTCAGATTACTCTAAACTGATAAACCCTTTAAACTTACATATATGCCTTTTTTTTTTTTTTACCAATGCCAATATAATTGTTCTTATAAAACAGGGGTGGCGAACAAGTTCGACACAAAGAGCCAAAATTTTAAACTGTGAGAGTCAGAGAGCCACACCACGCAGTGACCTGCCAAAACAGACAAACACTCACACAAAACCATATAATTTTAACAATAATATATTAAACACATATTGCATTTTGCCATTTTTAGTGAGGGTAAAAATCCTGTTCGCCACCCCTGTTATAAAAGCTTAACATATTTTTGTAGAATCAAGTTTATTTGTAATAGTTCTACCTTCAAAACTATGGTATCACCAATCTAGAAATCTATATAAATAACTAAAGGAATTTTGAATTATATATGATGAGATAAAATAAAGAACTATTACCACCAGACTTAAAAAAGTTGATTGAGGACCACTGTAAATCTGCCCTGACATAAAAGCAAATTTTGGCAAAAATTTTTAAATCTGTATTTTTAGAAACTTTGAAATTAGGCAAATGTTTAAACAATCTGAGGAGCATTTATTTAAACATTGTAGGGATAGTAAGTTTTGTCACCTTTGTGACCTTGTTCCTCATTCTCAGAATTGTAGTAATATTGAAAACTAGCCTTCCTGCAACCACAGAGACTGTGAAAACCACCAGCATTGCAGAAATTGGAGTGGAAACTACCTTTGAAGCTCCTCAGAAAAATTTTATTCTGAGTTTTCTAGAAAGTCTCTGAAAAGCTCTATTCACAGAAAACTCTCCATTAATTGACCTGGTTCAGAGTATTTTTGTGAAAAAAGACATATCACTAAGACATTTTCTTAAAATAAATTGACAATAGTTCTTAACTTTTCAGTTGCTTAATTCTGATTTTTATTGGAACAACAATCTGATGAAAATATTAAGAGAAATATCTGGGAATTAGATGCCCATCAGTATCTTTAAAAGTCTTGCTATATTTTTTTAAACCCTGTACTTGCTATTTCTTATGCCTTTTATTTCTTTGTGTCAACTCTTATACCAGTTTTTCTTCTGCTTGAAGGGTTTCCTTTAACATTCTATGTAGGTAAGCTCAACTGTTTCTTAAAAATTTTTTTAATTAAACAACCTGATCACAAACATGATTGTAGTTGGGCTTCAGTCATAAAATGAACACCCCCTTCACCAATGCAACATTCCCATCACCAAATATCTCCAATATTCCTCCTGTCCCACCAACCCACCTCAGGCATTCTATTTCTCTCACTCATTGATATTGTCACCATAGTTGTCAGTGTAGTTATTTCTCTAACTGCACTCACCACTCTTTGTGGTGAGCTTCATATCATGAGCCAGTACTTCTAATTGTCTCTGGGCATTATTACAATAATGTCTTTTATTTCTCTTAAAACCCATAGATGAGTGAGACTATTTTGTGTCTCTCTCTCCCTCTGACTTATTTGACTCAGCATAATAGATTCCATGAACATCCATGTATAGGAAAATTTCATGATTTCATCTCATTACATTGGGTATATGTACCACAGATTCTTTAGCCATTCATCTGTTGAAGGGCACCTTGGTTGTTTCCAGAGTCTGGCTATTATAATTGGCACTGCAATGAATATAGATATGTGGAAGAAATTTTTGTATTGTGTTTTTGTGTTTCTAGAGTATATCCCTAGGAGTGGTAGCTGGATCATATGGGAGCTCTATTTCCAGTTTTTGAGGAATCTCCATATTGTTTTTCATAAGGACTGGACTAGACTGCATTTCCACCAGCATTGAATGAGAGTTCCTTTCTCTCACATACCACCAGCACTGATTGTTCTTGTGAATTGTGCCAGTCTCTGTGGCATGAGATAGTAGTTCACAGTTGTTTTTACTTGCATCTCCCTAATGATTAGTGATGTGGAGCATTTTTTCATATGCCTTTTGGCCATTTGTATTTCTTCTTTGAGGAAGTTTCTGCTCAATTCTTATATGCATTTTTTGATGGGTTATATATTTTTTCTTGTTAAGTTCTGTCAGTGCCTTGTACATTTTCAATATTAGCTCCTTATCTGATGGGTGAATAGTTTCTCCCACTCTGTGGGTGTCTTTTGTATCCTAGGAACTATTTTTTTTGAGGTGCAGCAACTTCTCAGCTTAATATAGTCCTTTCTGTTTATCTCTGATTCAACTTCTTTGGAGAGCCTGCTATATTTTTATGAATTCTAAAAGTCTATGTATGCATAAAAAATCTATTTCCCATGAGCTGGAGCAATATCACAGTGTTAGGGTGTTTGCCTTGCACACGACTGTCCAGGACGAAGGTGGGCTCAATCCCCAGTGTCCCATATGGTCCCCCAAGCCAAGAGCAATTTATGAGTGTATAGCCAGGAGTAACCTCTGAGTGTCACTGCTGCTGTGTCCCAAAAACAACCAAAAAAGTTGTTTCCCCCTGGATATCTGATTGGTTTAAACATTTTTGCCTTTGGGTCTCCTTGATACTCTGTACCTATGGTATGTAAAAGGCTAAGAATTATTTTTAGTAAAGTAAAATAGTTTTATTTAAAATTTAACTCAGAGAAGAAATATAGAATTGGCAGGGAGAGACAGAAGGGGAGACAGAGAGAGATAGAAAGAGATAAACAGAGACAGAGAGACACAGAGAGTCAGAGACAGAGATACAGACAGACAGATAGTGTTAAAGAGTGAATCCTGCTTCCCCAGAGAGTAAAAACAGAGTATTTAGAAATTTGCCACATTGAATTTGGAAAATTTTTTTTTTACCAAACAAAGGTAAATCCATATAAAGGAAAGCATGTAAAAATAAAATCAATAGAAATAATCCCTGAGAAGTGTTTCTTAGCCTATAGGATGAAGACTTCATTTAGGTATAATACATATGTATGAAAAATTAAAACCATGTCTTTAGTATCTAATGAAAATATTAAAGTGGATATTAATAAAGAGAATTATTTTATAAAGTAATTATGGATTTAAGGTACTATACAAAATGTGAAATTCATTAGGGATCCTAATAGCTGATGTATAACAAAGGAATAAAAAAGAACTTGAATATAAGTTGATTAAAAAATTCAATTTGAGGAACATAAAGAAAAATAAAATATTAATAGATATTTAGGGGCTTTTAGTATTTATTAAGCATAATAAAATTGAGTGTTCAGGGAAAAGAAAAAAGAATAAAATTTTTGATTAAATATGTCCAAAATTTATGAAATTTAATGGAAAATGTAATTGGTATATCTAAGTAGCTTAACTGAGAATGACAAACTCAGGAAATCCAAGTGTAGACACAACATAATTAAGCTATAGACAGTCATCAAAACGCATGAATCTTAAAATCATAAAGAAAAATGTTAATACATTATGTTCACAGATCATAGTTGTGTTTTCATCAGAAATCATTGAAGACAAATAAGAGAAACAGACAAAATATTGAAAGAAATAACTCCCAACCAAGAGCTCTACATTCGACAAAACAATCCTTGAAAAATAAGCAAGTGCTAAAAGCTTCTAGATAAATAGCTAATAAAGAGAATTCATTGTCAGTAGACGTAACAAGGAAGTGCTGAAAGAATATAGATGGTAACTTGAATTTATACAAAGAAATGTAAACCATGAAAAATATATGGTTTAACATAATAAAATAAGAAACAAAAGTGGGCATATCCCCATGGCTTTAAGAGATAAAAATAAACATTAAAGAATACTATCAAGAACTGTGCCAATATATTATGAAACTTAAGAAAATGAAATAATTCATGGAGAACCATAAATACTGTAACTAGTTAAACAAGAGATGTCAAATGCAAAGAGCTATATGACTAAAAAAATGGCTCAAATAAAAAATCCTCCCCTGAAGAAAAGCCTTTTCCCAGATGGGCTTGAATGAAGTCTATGAAACATCAGAAAGGAATAAGTACCCAGTTGCTTACAAAGTAGTCCAGAAATAGAAGAAGAGGTAACACCTTCTTAGCTCATTATATGATAAAAATTATACCTTGATACTAAAATTAGATAAAGCCTTATAAAAATGAAAATTGAAGGTATTTTGAATACATATATAAAATAACAAGCAAAATATTAGCAAATAAAGTTTAATGTTTGTTTTTAGATTACAATTGGCAGTAGTTGGGACCAAGCTGACTGTTGGTGGTCACAATTGCTCCTAGTGGTACTCAGAAGAGCAGGTAGTGCTGAACACCAAAGTCTCCTCACACAAAGCATATGTCCTTATCACTTTGAGTCATCTCCCTAGTCCTGTAAGTGGATATTGTACCATGATCCAGAAGAATTTATCTTAGTAATTTAGTTAGACTCAACAGCAAAAATTAATGAAAAATATTCATAATTGTAAACACAAAACTAAGGAGAGTAAAGCTCTAATCTTAAACAAATCAATGAGGAAAATTAAAAGGAACCTTCCTTAGCATTATAGTAAAAAAGTTTTCATCTAATATCATATCCTAATGACAAAATTATCAGGTACTTCTCTTTAAGATTAGGGTATGACAAAAATATATGCTTTAAATATTTTTGTTCAACATTGCACTAGAGATTCTACCCAGGTCAATCAGGCAAAAAAAAAAAAGATAAATAAGTGATTAAAATGAATGAAAAAGAATAGAATATAAAGGGAATAAGTGCAATTATCTATATACTAAAAACTCTAATGAATACACTAAAAGTTTAACTAGGCCTAATGTATGAGTACAGAAATGATTATGGTAAGCAAAAAATAAATTTTATTTCTACATATTAATAGTGAAAAAATATTAATAATTCCATTAATATTACTAGAAAATAATAAAGGGATAAAATATACACACCAAAATTTATAAAATAATTGTGAAAAATCTAAATAAAAAGATATTCTATGTTCATGGATTGGAAGAGTTTATATTATTTATGTGGATATTGTCTCCAAGTTGATCACTAGAATCAACACAAACCATATAAAAATCTCATTTAATATACATCTTTTTCTTTCATAAATTGAGGAGCTAATTTTTAAATTTATATGGAAATGCAAAGGACTCAGTGAAAATAATCTTATAAAAGAGGAGTAAAATTGAATTACCAACATTTCATGACTTTGAAGTTTACTGTAACCTACATTATTCAAAACGTCATAGAGAACTAGTTGAATAGAGTAAGATCCAGAAATAATTACATTGTTTGAAATTGATTTTTGTCAGGGCTTATAAGGGAATTCAATTGGGTAAGTGTATCTTTTCAATAAATGGTACTGGAAGTACTAGATTGCCATACCCAAAAGAAAATGGTTCTCTAACTCATACACACACAAAAAGAAAAAAATATATATTAGGGTCATAAATGTAAGTCTATAAAACTTATAGAAAGAGGTATAAGAGTAAATATTTTTGTCCTTAGATTATGCAATATGTTTTATATATGGCATGATAGGGTAAGTAATAAAATATTTCAAAAAGTGAACATTAATTTGGTACCTGATAATTTGTAATTAGATTACTTGGAAAAACATAAAATGAACAAAAACATAGTAGACTTTTTTTTATAAAATGTAAATTACAAATAAGCACATGGATGATGCTAAATTTTATTTTTTATTATGAAAATATAAGTCAAAATCACAATCATCTATTACTTTTCAACATGTAGGATGATTGTAACAAAAATATACTCAATAAATATGTTACAGGAAACAAACCACAATGTAAAATGGTGCTGTTATTTTGAAAAGCACAGTTCTTATAATGTTGCACAAAGTTAACATAGTAGCCAGACATTCTTCTCTGTTCATACCAAAGAGAAATAAAAACATGTATCTTTCTAAGGACTTGCAGATGAATATTCAAAGCATCATTATTTCTCAGTTTCATTTTTGCCTCTTAACTGATGATTAAAAATGAAATATGTCCAAGATGGAAGGACATTCATTCCAATATACATATGCACCCCACTATTTATTGCAGCACTCAGTATAATAGCCAAATCTTGGAACCAACCTCGATGTCCAACAACAGATGAATGGATCATTAAGATGTGGTACATATATACAATGGAATATTACATGGCAGTTAGAAATGATACAATCACAGACTTTGCAGCAACGTGGATGGACCTAGATCATGTTATGTTAAACGAAGTAAGTCAGAAGACAAAAGAAAAACACAGAATGGTAGCACTATTCTGAAACACCTAGAACACATAAAAAACAAAAAAATGACATTGAAGAGGCATGGCTGCTGGAACCACAAAGAAAGACTTCATAAACTCCATTCCCTGATCTGCACAGCCACCAAGATCTTTAGAAACAGGTCTGATTTTACCATCCAAGATAAAGTAGAGGTCTTCCACATACCACGAAAGCAGCAAGAGGAGAATAAATGATCTATTTTTTTTGACGTCTTTATTTTGGTGTGGAGATTACGGTTGATGCCTCCAATATTATTTTATTTTATTTTGTTTTGTCTTTCTCTTTCTTTTTTGCACTTGAGTATGATTTGATTTTAGAACCGAGATTATTGTGTGGTGCCTGTCTTTATTGCTGTGGTGCTTATCGGTTATTTAATTCGATATTTTTTTGTTTTTGTGTATTGTTGTGGTATTTTAATTACTTTTTTCACATCCTCTCTCAAACTGAGGTTGGAAGCCTCTAGACAGGACTCTGCCTATTTTCAGCATATTTGATTTTTGATTGAGAAGAGGACATATTAGGTGATGGGTATTCCCCTGATTCAATGTGAATATGTACCCAAAATACTACAGTGAAAGATATGTAAGCCATTATGAAAAAAAAAATTGTGTTTTTAATCAGAAATTTTCTTTGACTTACATGTATTATTATTATATCAATTATATTATATGTTATGTTATGTCACTATATTATGTTATATTAGTTTACCTCATTATGTTAATCAATTTTGTCCTTTAAATGAATTCTTACTTTAAAAAAACAAACAAAAAAAACAACTTTAGTTTGCTCTGAAGAAAAAAAAAATAAAATAAATAAAAGATAAGATAAGGCCTCCCAAATCTTACCACAGGCTGTGTTCTTTACACTGGCTGTATAGAAAGAGGAGGTACAGTAAAGGCACCCCATATACACCTCAACACAGGCCCCTTGCCGGGTATGTATTGTGAATTGGGGGACAAAAAAATGAAATATGAAAAATCCATAGAATGAATATTATTTAACACTATAAAATTTAATATATGGTACAATATGCCTAAATCCTGAAAACATTGTACTAAGGAAAGCAGCCAGACACTAAAGGACATATAAATGTACAGAATAGGCAGACTTTATAGACAGAAAATAGGTTAGTATTACCTAAATTTGGGTGATGGTGAGGAATTGGGACAAAAGGAGAATGACTTTTCATAGTGATATAAAATATTATAAGGTGCTTGTGGTAATGGTTTTACAGCTTTTGGAATATATTAAACATCACTGAGTTGTATGCTGCTTTAAAACTTCAGGCTAGGGACATAATCTATTGGTAGGTCCAAAGAAAATATTAGTGAGAACTGTTCTTCTCATTGAGACCTGGGACTAATTTGAAATTGACCCGTGGCCAGAGGAACACATAACTAACTACCTGCCTGGGCATATAGATCACCAAGAACAAAGGTACCAGTACTAAACTAGAGCTAGACCAACTCAGAGATTTAATGTTATATGATTCTATGTGAATTCTATTTCAATGATTTTTTGTATCAAAACATACTGAATATTTTTCTTTTTTAAAAGATTGATTAGTATTAGTATACATCACTGAGTTTTAATGGTACAATTGTATACCTCCAGTATAAATACTTCCATCAAAGTACCAGTACCTCTTCTTTATAGTAGATAGATTTAAAAAAAGGTTAGAAGGTAGAAATCTAGGCTGTCTACTATTGATCCTCATATAAGTACTGTATAAAATAAAATTAATTTTTAAAAATGTTTTCCAATATCCCATGTTAAATCCACCCTTTATCACACTTGAACTTAACTTAAAATTGAACTTAATATGTTCAATTTTGCTTACTGGAATTTAATCCAAGTCAATTTAGAACATAACTCACATTCTCATGTCTGAGTTAAAAATTTATTCTTTTTTTTTGGATTAGGGAAATATTATAGTGAATAGGGTGCTTCATTTTTACAGACTAATTTAGGTTTGATCCCTTGAATCATTTATCATCCTCTGAGCACCAGTAGAAGTGACTCAAGAACAGAGCTAGGAATAATCCCTGAATACAATGGGCATAGCCAACAGACTAAAGCAAAACAAAAAAATTTAAAAATCCAACTCCCATACCAAGCTTTTAGCTATTAGGGCTTTGCTTGTATCTTGTATCTCTCTATGAATGTGTGTGTGTGTGTGTGTGTGTGTGTGTGTGTGTGTGTGTGTGTGTGTGTGTGTGTGTGTATGGGTAGCTGGAGACTGAATGGTGATCATTGTCTGATTTTGAGAAATCTCCAGATCTACCCACTTTCTCCAGAGATAACTTTTTTGATCTTGGGTCAGGGACAGGAAAGAGAACAGATAATATAATATAAAAATAGTCTTACATAGCTGGTGCATGGTAGCCTATAGGAGCTGGGAGTATTCTGGTTGTTTTCTTTCTGATATCAATGTTTTTTTATTTTTATTTTGAAACAGTTGCACAGGAGATATTCTTTGGACACTGTTCACTGTACTCACTGAAAAACAGTTCTAATGGCGTCTCTTTCTCTGGGCTGGAGTCTCTACCTGGCAGCACTAGAATGGTTTCTTCTTAAAGATCTTGATGTTTTCAAGTGGAGCCATGGAAATTTTAAGGTCCTCATAGTGTTACAGGCAACTGCAAAGTGAAATAATTCCCCCCCCATCCTTTCATCTATGATGCAGTGTCTTTTTCATCTCTTTGCAAGAGTCAAGGTGACTACTCATCTAAATCTTCACATATATATGCCCTAAGCTTCAAGTTTTAAATAAATGTCAGTGTCTGGTTAGAGTTTGACTCTGCTTACAGGTGCCTGTAGCTTTACAGCATTTCCAGTTGTGCAAAAAGTAATATCTCAGTTTACTCTCCTTTAATCTCAAGACCCTTTCCTTTACTAAGACTTGGAAAACTGCCCTACCTACAAGAACAGTGAAAACATTTTCCCACAGTTTTTGGTGGTAGGGGAAGTAGCTCCAATTCTATTGTCTCCTAATAAGTCTTGTTAGGAGGAACTAGCATTGTCAACCACATTTGATTAGCACTAGCAATTGATTTGGTATTGTCTTAGCTTTCTGTTTGAGCTGCATCTCCAGAAATGAGGATAATGCCCACTAAGATATTTGCTATGTAAGGAAGTTGTGCCTATAGTAATTTACCATTGATTTCCTTTAGAGCTTTTATCCAAAAGGTAGTCAGTTCTGAAAATAGTAGAGGCTGGTGGCACAATTTCACTGATTCTCCTTAGAAAACATAAAAGTAAAAGATAGAAGATAAAATAAATAAATAAATAAGACAAAAATGAGCAATGAAAAATAGCAGTTTATATTTATTATGATATCACAGTTCTGATGAAAGTTTGCTGGGGGAAAATGGAGATAAATAATAAAATTAAGAGCTATATGTATTATTTCTGATTTCATTAATTAGTTTTAGCTGTGAATGTTATATATTTGTGTAACAAATATAATTGTTGCTTTTCTAGCTCTTTATAAGTAATTTGTGAGCCCATGTCATAGTTTCTTTGAAGCACTTGCAATTCTTTGCACTTAGCACATGCTCAGGAAATCTTTCTTTCTTTTTTTTTTTTTTTTTTTGGTTTTTGGGCCACACCCTGTGACGCTCAGGGGTTACTCCTGGCTATGCGCTCAGAAGTTGCTCCTGGCTTCTTGGGGGACCATATGGGACGCCGGGGGATCGAACCGCGGTCCGTCCTAGGCTAGCGCAGGCAAGGCAGGCACCTTACCTCCAGCGCCACCGACCGGCCCCAGGAAATCTTTCTTAATGTCCTTTTGTTTATCATATGTAAAAACTAAAATATGATACCAGCTTCCTACTGTATAATACCTAGCATTTTTATTAAAATGAAATAATTCTTCAGGTTATTGAAGTACTGATATTAGACAATTGTAAGTGGAATGATTTTTTTACAGTTGTAAAACCTGAATCGAGGAAACTTTCCTATTGACTGCCAACAACACATATTGATTTAAGTCTATTATCTGAACTTTCTCATGCTCATTAGACCTAGGGACTTGGTTTAAGTGGATGAGATTAAATAGATTAACCCTTTGTGTGGGAATACAGATGCAGATAAGTTTCTTTTGGCTCCAGTTTTCACTTGCAACTCAATCCACATATTGTATGAATAATAGAATTGGACAGGAGGATGATGAAAAATCACTGCGTCACTACGCATAATTTAATTATAAATAGACTTTTATGAGTAGTGTTAATGTGTGCTACCTCAGCTAACCTGACAATAAAGGTTTCACAAGCTACAATGACATCTGGAACCAAATCACATGTAGGAATTATGCAGCAGCAATAACAGCACTTAATTAGCATTGCAAATACTGTTCCAGCATTTATGAGATGTCTGTAAATTTGCATACAGATACATAATTACATAATTTTCAGCTGTTGTGTTTGTTCCATAAGACCTTGCCACTATATTAGCAGAATATGTAAATCAAGGATTAATTCTCTATGTTTCTTATTCTCAGTCTTCTAAAGATGTGTGGTGAATCCTGGTGCTTTGGTGCAAATTTTTATCTGGACTTCATCACCTTGTCTAAATCTTGTCCAAGACTAGATTTAGAATAAAAACATAATCCAAGACTTACTTAGAAAGAGGGATATTTTGAATTATATATTAATACCATTTACCAATTAATGAATGTTATCTATTAGCTCACAATTTAGTTTTTCGTTTTCATGTTTGAAGTGCTTTATTTGGTCTACCATCCTGGCAATATGGTCCTAATTATTTTCTTATGAAGACTAACTATTTATTCACTCTTATCTATGTCTTTTATGTAGTGGTGGCTACCTTATATTTTCAGTCCAATGGAATAAAAGAATTAAGTCAAAATGGAATACTGTTTAATTTTTCAATACAGGTAGTTAAGCATACTTGGAGGCTGAATACAACATAGAAAAGAGGCATATCTAATAGTAGTTTAACTTAACTACTCTGTAGGAAAATCAGTTGAACTAATTTAACCAATTGTATTAGTATTATTTTATGTGGCAGGATTGTAAAGTTTCTGTTTGAGAACAAAAATTTGCCTTTGTTTAGAAATTGTGAAGAAAAAGCATCTTAGTTCGGAGTTGTAATTTGTTTTCACTAAATTAGATTAAAACACCACCACCAACAACAAAAACACAAAACACCTCTATTCTCGAGTATAAATAGACCGAGTATATGCCGACTCCCCTAATTTTACCCCAAAAGCAGGGAAAACTTAGTGTCTCGAGTATAAGATAAGGTGGAAAATGCAGCAGCCACTGGTATATTTATTTATTTATTTTTATTTATTTTTATTTTATTTTATTTTATTTTTGGTTTTTGGGCCACACTCAGTAACGCTCAGGGGTTACTCCTGGCTATGCGCTCAGAAGTCACTCCTGGCTTGGGGGACCATATGGGATGCCAGGGGATCGAACCGCAGTTCGTCCTAGGCTAGCTTTGGCAAGGTCTACACCTTACCTCTAGGCACCACCGCGCTGGCTCCACTGGTCTATTTCAAAAATAAAAAAAAAATATCCAAAACAATTGCAATATTGAGGAATCAGTAGGTTAAATGATTTTTAATATTTATTGCAAAAGAAAAACTGTAAACTAGCAATAATAACTTTAACATTTTAAATAAAGTGCAGAAAACCATAATTTAACAGGTAATCAAGCTAAATCACAAAGGTTAAAATTCTTCAAAATTTGATTCCTCCTCATCTGGATGTCCAAACAGAGCTTCAGAGGTATCTGATGTGAGGGTATCAGCATAGACATTCTCATCATCACTGAGTTTGCAGATATCATCATCACTGCTGTCAGTCTCATACAAAGTGCAGAAACAGCTTAGTGGCATACAGTTCAGTTCAGCCATCTACCTCTTCAGCTCAGCCTAGACTGAGCACCACCCTTCCAGCAGACAGCATAAGACGATTGAAGATTACGTGCATTTGATTTGATGCACTTGCACTGAATCAAATAACCGGTATGACCCAAGTATAAGCCGAGTTTGGGATTTTCGGAACAAATTTATACTTGAGTATATAGGTATATAATTGAAGGTGCTGTGATGAGATGCAATGGTCTGAGCTTAACATTGAATTCAAGATATATCAAAGAAGTCAAGGTACCTTTTTGAGAGTTCAGAGAATTTGGCCTCATATTGTTGGCTATTGGAGCTAAATTATACTAGGAAATCAGTTAGGCATAAAAATGTTCATCTTGAAGGAAAAGTGGAGAGATAGTATTGGATTTGAAATGTAGGTTCTATTGTTCATTTACTTATACTAAGGAAGAGATTCAATTGCACAAGATTATTACTTGAAGATTGGAAAGTTAATATTTAATTTGACTGTAACTTAGATGTCAAATATATATCCTTTATGTTCATCACTATCGGAATGGTTATGTTTCATTTTCAATAAATAGAAATTGTTCTAACTATAGAAATTATAAGCAAAAGCAAAACTCATGTGCAAGAATAGTTAATTTCATATGTTTACAATAACTGTGGGCATTCCTTGTGGTTTACTTAGAAGATTTTTTCATTATTAAAGAGTAAAATCATTGTACCTTTGACATTAGTTTTCTTGAATCTCAAGTATTATTGTTAGTGGACTCTAAGTTAATGTTATTAATAATTTAGAGAAATAATATTATACGAGATTTAATAATTTAGTATCATTTATTGATATTGTACTGACAGAGCCTTTACCTTCTCTCTTATTTTTTCCTCTCCACTTACTGTTCCAGAGAAGGCACAGAAAAGGAAAAATCAAAGAACTCTGTGTTCAAGATCAGAATTTCTCAACCTTCTTTTGATTGTGGATCACTGCCAGATATTTTTTCTTCCTGTGGGCACCCATTGTTTTAATGGTTGACTTTGTAGTCTTGTGTTGTCGTGCCCACATTCTCAGTTTACTAATTTTCACCTGTGACACACTGAAATATTCTGGAGTACCCCAGCAGGCCATATGAACTTCAGTTGAGAGACACTTTTATAGATGGAATCTGTGTCCATGAATGAACATCAGTGTTATTTCAGACAGCTTCCCCTCATCAGCTTCATACAAGATGGAGACTGGCACTCATGCACTGGTCTCTGCTAGCCATAGGATACAAATTATCTGAGAAGATAAAATCTTATCAACATATGAATCTATGTAAAAGGATTCTCATAAGTAGAAAATTGTTTTTATTGTTTTCTCTCTGCAAGATACTTGTTTTATTTTCTATTAACTTGATTAATTTTAAAAATTGTAGTCATGATAATAAACAACAAACAGTTCACATTAGTCTCCTTGAAATATGCCTGTATTATTAATATGCAGTTGAATCTATAACAGAGTCATCTACAGGGTCTTGTCTAAAGTTACCATTAAGTTTTAAATGAGTAGGATTTGTAGTGTCCACCAAACTCAAAAATATTTATAGGAAATAATCTCACTATGGCCACTCAGCCATATAGCAGTAGTTCAAGCTTTCAACAGTTATAGTTGTGTTGCTATGAAAGTATTACATGGAAGTAGAAAAGGTGACTATGCAGAAATGTTGACATTTCTTCACAGTTTTATAAGCTTATATGATTAGCATTTCTCAGCTTCTTTCACTTTCAGGAAAAGGAGATTTTTATTTTTATAAATGTTATAGTAGTGTACACAAAATTTGTCATGTGCATTATTTAGTGCATTTTATAGATGTTGAATTCTGAAGCATTTTAATCATTCTATACTAGCTCCACATACCTCTTTATAGTTCTCCAGACTTCTAGAAACTTACCCAGAAATGGAGCACTTCTAACATATACCCCCATTCCCATGGTGCCAAATATTGATATTTATTACTAAGTTCATAGAAAGTATATTGCTTTTTATAACTTGAACTTTGCTACTTAAAAAACATCATTAAAATATTAAGTACTTTTGAGGCCAGAGTGATAGCACAGCAGTAGGGCATTTATTTGCCTTGCACATGGCCGAACCAGGTCAGACCTTGTTTTGATCTCTGGCATCCCTATGTTCTCTCAAGCTAGGAGTGATTTCTGAATGCATAGCCAGGAATGGCCCTTGTACGTTACTGAGTGTGCCCTCATGCCCCCCCACCACCAAAAATAATATTAAGCACTTTTAACTCAATAAAAATGGTTAAAAAGAACAGCAGCACAAAACTTTATTATTTTGTTTGTTTATTAAGTTCATCAATTTGTTCTTTCTACTCTTAAACTTCTTGTAAAACTTTATGGACTTCCTAAAATGTGAATTATAATTTATCGTGTCTTTTAGAGCAATCATTTTTTTAATAATATAATTTTTATTTTTATCGTAGTGCTTTACATATTGTTGATAATAGTATTATAGGTACATATTTACATAAAGTCAGGGGGGTTCCCATCACCGATTTGTCCTCCCTACTCCTCCGTGTTCATCCTACCTCACATATCCTCCTCCCTCACCCCTGGGGTTGCAAGAATATGTGGTCCCCTCTGTACCTAGCTTACTATTTAGTAGTCTTGGTCTTGGTGCCTCCCTTATTTCCCCCTTAACTGGGAGGAGGGACTACATAGTTCAAGTTATGTGCTTTTATTTGAAGAAGAGAAAAGTAATAAACTGGGGGTAAAAGTCTAATATGCCTAAAATGGGGGGAATTCTTCTAGAGGCTCTCATCGTCGATTTGAGAGATGAAGGAGAAAAATAAGGTGAAACACCCCAACAGTACAAAAAGAAGTGTCAAATATCCAGTGAGTACTCCAGTGTTAATGACGATAGGCACCACAAAAAAAAAGCCATGGTCTTGAGTTAAAAAACATGGCAGAGCACCTAAAGAAAGAAAAGAAAAGAAGAAAAAAAAACAATATAAATATAAATGGGGACAACAACTTCAATAACCACACCAAAACAAAGAAATCGACCAAAAGTAGATAGGTAAATAAAAATAAAAATAATAATAATAAATGAAGAAAATAATATATAAAAGATAAAAATGTTTTGTGCCTTTTGTCTTTTTTTTCCCTCCTGCACTGGCACAGTAAATATTGGGGTCATTCAAAAAGGAATTCACTTGGCCTAAGCGCTATGGGGTTTCTCCACCCTTGGGGTATATTGTCACGGGATTAACTATAGACTCTGTTCAGGTTCATTTACTCTACCGGTGGTGCTTTCATGGTGTTTGGAAAACTTCTGCTCTGTTCTGGGTGATGAGATAAGACCACTGTATCTAGAGATCTCAGTATCTGCTCAGGTCCAGGAGTGGGACTTATGATGAAGTCTTTCTTTGTGGTTCTAGAAGTTCTGTTCCCTCAGTGTCATTTTAATCCTTCTTCTTGTGGTTGGTGGTCTTGGTCTTTGCACTGATCCTAGTATGGAACCTAGGATAGCGTCTTTCATTGTGTTTCCAGAAGCCCCATTCCCTTGCGATGGTCTCTGCTGGACCTTTGGAACTGGGGATCATGGTTGTTGTGCGGGTTGTAGTCAAACCCTAGACTAGGGCTTTTTTATTGGTCTCAAGATATATTCAGTCCATTCACGGTTCTAGCAGCCAGTCATCTGTAAATCGCGATCTTGGCTTTTGGACCTACCAAAGGGTGACAAGTCTTCTGATTTTGTCTTATTGTTAGCTGGTAAGGTAGGATAACCTGCTCTTAGGTCAAGTTGTTCCCATTTTCTTTGTTGTCAGGATATCATATTAGAGCTGGCACTTGTTGGTGGCCCAGCGGTATTAAGGATGTCCTGGATGGGATTTGTTTCCTGTAGCTGTTGTGAAGAACTGTGTCGATTCTATGTCTGGGATCCAGGGTTCAAGGCTGGATGGATGGTGTCTAATCACCTGAGGTCTAAGTTGGGTCCGTGTGACATATTTTCAAGATGGGAGATATCCCTGTACTGTAAACAAGTATGAGATCTTATCTCTAGTAGATAAGAGCTCTTTTTTATATGTAAGAGTTCCCCTTTTTTTAGTGTGCCTTTGCAGGGAGAAATGGTGCTACTTTATATTGTCGGTGCATTTGGGGGTGGACAGAGAAGAAAACAGAAACGTGTCACACATCCAAAGAAGATAAAAATAGGAATAAAAATATATGTGTTCACATATGTATATGAAGAACAAACATTTAAAAATAATGAATTAACAAAATAATTAAAGAAACCATTTGATGCATGAGACTACCTTACTTTTGGGGAAAAGCAGGCAAAGAGGTGGTGCTATATCGGTCTTATACTTATGTTGGATGTATAGGTTTCCCCACTGTCTTTTGGGACTTTCTTGTGGTGTGTGGATTTCCAGGCACCTTTCCATCACTCCCTCTGACATTCTTGAGATTGGTAAAGGA
The DNA here is from genome assembly GCF_024139225.1 of Suncus etruscus. Lineage (NCBI taxonomy): Eukaryota > Metazoa > Chordata > Mammalia > Eulipotyphla > Soricidae > Suncus > Suncus etruscus. The sequence goes on from NC_064851.1 coordinate 133,902,520, forward strand.
ATTACGGCAGGAAGGTCTTGTAAGAGTTCTTGCATCGGGGATACTTTTAGAGCTAAATCCGGTTTCAAGTAACAGTCCACGGTAGTGAAATTTGGTAGGGAGGCCGTGCATCATGAGTCCGTGGGGAGTTGGTTGCCTTTTCTTGCGGGGGGGGGGGGCGAGATGTGGGTTTAACTGGGTGTCCCTTCGCTTGGGTGCTGGGTACTGGTTCGTTGGGGTAGGAGGTCAGTCTTGATGCCTAATGGATTAAGAACTAAGGGTGAAGAGTTTTAATATGGTGGGAGGTCTGGATGGGATTGAGGGATGAAGAGACAGTTGGATTTCCAAATGGGGGAAAGGGGAAAGTATATGGAAGGGGTAGAAAAGAAGAAAAGAGAAAATACATTAGAAAGAAAGGAGAAGAGAAAAGGAAAAAAGAAAAGAGAAGAAAAGAAAAAGAAAAAAGAAAGTAGTGAAAAGAGAGGAGAAAATAGCAAGGGAATGCTAGTTTGCTTGAATGTGTTCGATGAGTAGGGCCTGTAGTATAAGTCTGTACTTCACAGTTGCTGCTTCGGTGGTCTGACTGGTCACATGCTTCAAATCCTAAAAGAAGGTGTAACCTAGAGATAAAGTGTATGTTAAAGAGTTTTCTCGGGACATTCTTGTAGTGCAAGCTGGGTATGGTATCTTGTGTGACTGAGCCAGCCCCGAGATGCCATTTTAGTTTGTCCACCCTTTGTATCCAAGAACGCCTGTGGACAGAAAAGATGAGAGGTTATTTTAAAATATAGTAAGATTAAGGCATTAAAACATAGTGTTATTGGATGTTTCCTTTGGAGTCTTGGTATATTTTACCTGTGATCTTGTATATTTTACCTGTGATCCTGTATAAGATCCCTAAGGGATTATTATGGGCCTTTGTAGTAGAAGGCTGATTACTTACCTGTTCTCTCTATGCTGCTGTTTCTACTGTTGCTGGTTTCTTTGTGGTATAATTTGTAGTCAAGAGTTTGTGTTGTTTCTTTTTCATGTGTTTTGGGTACTGCTCCTGAGTATACGTTGAGTATTACCGTGTTTGGAGTTTCTACCCTGTTATACCCTGTTATTTGATAGTTGAGTATTAGTTGTATATAAGGTGTATGTTCTAGGTGCTTCAGAATAGTGCTATCATTATGTGTTTATTTTTTGTCTTTTGACTTACTTCATTTAACATAATATGTTCTAGGTCCATCCATGTTGCTGCAAAGTCTGTGATTGTATCATTTCTGACTGCCATGTAGTATTTCCATTGTGTATAAATACCACATCTTAATGATCCATTCATCTGTTGTTGGACATCTAGGTTGGTTCCAATACTTGGCTATTATATGAGTGCTGCGATAAATAGTGGGGTGCACACGTAATTTGGAATGAATGTCCTTCCAACTTGGGGTATGTACCTAGAAGAGCGATTGCTGGGTCAAATGACAGCTCAATTCTGAGTCTTTGAGCACTCTCCAGACTGTTCTCCATAGGTGTTGGACTAGGGGGCATTCCCACCAGCAGTGGATGAGAGTGCCTTTCATACCACATCCCCACCAACAGAGGTTGTTCCCATTATTTTTGATGTGAGCCATCCTCACTGGTATAAGGTGGTATCTCATTGTTGTCTTGATTTGTCCCTGATGATGAGTGAAGGTGAGTATGTTTTCATGTGTTTGTTGGCCATTCTTCTGTCTTCCTCCCCATTTTTTTATGGCTTTGTTTGGTTTGGGTGGCTCAGTTTTCTGAGTGCTTTGTATGTTCTAGATATCAGCCCTTTATCTGATATGTCCAGTGAAAAGATTTTTTCCCATTCTGTTAACTATCTTCTTGTGTTAAGTAGGGTTTTTTTTTTGCCATGCAGAAGCTTTTTAGTTTGATGTAGTCCCATTTGTTTATGTTTGATGCTAAAGTTCTTGCCATTGGTGTTCCATCTTTGAAGACCTTTTTGATATATAGGTCTTCGAGTGTTCTGCCTATTTTATTCTCAATAAACTTTATAGATTCGGGTCTGATTTCAAGGTCTTTAATCCATTTTGAGTTGACTTTTGTAAAAAGAGTGAGGTATGGTTCAATTTTCACTTTCGTACATGTGGTTTTCCAGTTGTACCAACACCATTTGTTGAATAGACTTTCTTTGTTCCATTTTAAGTTCTTGCCTCTTTTATCAAATATTAGTTGGCTGTATATCTGGGGTTTTATATCTGGGAATTCTGTTCTGACCCACTGGTCTGAGGTCCTGTCTCTGTTCCAGTACCATGCTGTTTTGATCACTATGGCTTTATAGTATAGTTTCAAGTTAGGTAAGGAGATGCCACCCAGCTTCTTGTTTTTAGTATGTGTTTGGCTATCCTGGGTCTTTTGTGGTTCTAGATGAATTTTGTGATTGATTTTTCTAATTCTTTAAAGAATGATATCTGAATTTGGATAGGGATTGCATTAAATCTATATAGTAGTTTGGGTAGGATAGTCATTTTGACTATGTTAATTCTACCTATTCATGAGCATGGGATGTTCTTCCATTTCTTTAGATCCTCTTCAATTTCTTTCTGAAGTATTTTGAAGTTTCTCTGGTATAGGTCTTTCACTTCCCTTGTAACGCTGATTCCTAGGTACCTGATATTTTTTGATACTGTTTTAAATGGAATTGTATTTTTAATCTCTCTCCTCGACTTCATTGTTTGTGTATAGAAACGCTACTGTCTTTTGTGTATTGATTTTGTATCCAGCCACTTTGCTGTATTGGTTGATTGTTTCTAGGAGTTTTACTGTGGACTCTTTAGGGGTTTCGATGTATATCATCGTATCATCTGCAAATAGAGATAGTTTGAGTTCCTCTTTCCCAATTTGGATTCCTTTGATTGCCTTCTGTTGTTGGATTGTTATTGCTAGGACTTCTAAGGTTATATTGAATAAGAGTGGAGAGAGTGGACAGCCTTGCTTAGTTCCTGACCTTAGTGGGAATGCTTCTAGCTTCTCTCCATTAAGTATTATGTTGGCTGTAGGCTTTTCATAGATAGCTGTAACTATCTTGAGGAAGGTTTCTTCTAGTCCTATTTTGTGTATATGCACCACACTTTCTTTAGCCATTAATCTGTTCAAGGGTACCTTGATTATTTTCAGTCTGACTATTGTAAATAGTGCTTCAATGAATATATATTTGAGGAAGGGATTTTGAATTGTATTTTTGTTTTCCTAATGTATTTTCCTAGGAGTGGTTAGCTCCTAGTGGGAGCTCAATTTCTAGTGTTTTGAGGAATATTCATATTTTTTATAAGGGCTGGAATAGATGACATGCCCACTAGCAGTGAATGAGAGTTCCTTTCTCTCCACATCCCACCAGCACTGATTGTTCTTGTTATTGTGATGTGTGCCAGTTTCTGTGGTGTGAGATGGTACCTCATTGTTGTTTTGATTTGCATCTCCTTAATGATTAGTGATGTTGAGCATTTTTTCATGTGCATTTTGGCTATTTGTATTTCTTCTTTGTGCCTTTTGGCCATTTGTATTTCTTCTTTGAGGAAGTTTCTGTTTACTTCTCCTCCCCATTTTTGCCACCCTCAGAATGGGAGAAACTATTTACCCAATACCCATCAGACAAGGGACTAATATAGAAAATATACAAGGTACTGACAGAACTTAACAAGAAAAAATTACTTGTTATTTGTATCATGTGTTTTCTATCTTCTCTCTCTACCTCTCTTACTTATTTTTCCTCTCTCTTACTCTTCTCCCTTAAGCCATGTTCATCCTTAAATTTACTTTGGATTGTATTACATACCTGCAAGTTTTCCGACTGACTTTTTCTTCAATTATTCTTCAATTACTGTATAAAGTTTTTTTTTTTTCCCATTGGGTCATGCCTGACATTACTAGGGAGTTAGTCTTTACTCTGTACTCAGAAATTATTCCCAGTGATTCTCAAAGGACCAGATGATCTAATGCTGGAGATTGAATCCAGGTCAGCCAAATGCAAAACAAGCACCTTATTTGCTTTATAATTGCTCTGGCCCTTACTGTAACAAGTTCAAGAAAGTCATCTCTCTATTTCCTCAAAATGTCACTGAATTAAAATTTGTCCACAAAAAACAAGAGAACAACAAAAAATTCAGTAAGAGCTATGCATACCATCATCTCCCATGGAAAACTGTCTATGCTAGAATCTGGTTTCCTGTCTTCACTAAGGACACAATACTGCAGAGCAGCTCCTGAATGGTCCTCACATAAACAGGGGCACACCCTGTCCCCTTTCATGGATTGTGGTTAGGCTACATAAACTTGTTTTAAAACTATGCATGGTTTTGTCTGGCATTCACTTTAGTGTTTACCAAGTTAGTTTCAATGGGCTTGCACTTAATACATGCATATTCTAAAATTTAGAGCACATCTATAAGATATTTTAAATGCTCCATATGAAAACAGTTGTATTATGTATCACTTTGCACTATCAGATTGTGCATTCTTTGGTGTTTATTCATACTTTTGATATTTGTCCTCAATTTTCACTAGTTCCACTCATTCCTTAAGGGTGGCATTTTTCATATTTCTCATTGCCAGTACTATTGTATTTTATCAATCTACCCACTCCCCCACCACATGCACATGTCTATAATTTACTTATCCACTCACCTATTGTTGAGCATTCACATTATTTATAGATTTTGAATATTATAATCAGTGCTGTAGTGAACATATGTGTGCATGTGTTCTTTTATGTTATTATTTTTATGTTTTTGATGGACATATGCTCAGGAATGTAATTGCCATAAAAGAATAGTTTTGTAACTTTGAGGCTTTTTTATTAAATGTCTTCTTAAAAATAGACATATTTATCTACTAGAGACGTAAAAAAATTAATGCTTAAAGACATATGTCAATATTTTAGCTTAAGTATTGGGAATAAGCTAAAATAATACCTAAAATTAAAAAATTATAACATTAAGAATTTTCAATATAACTATAATTGATGGACTTATTACATGTATTATTATTGTTAATATCAATTATTATTGAACCAAAATATACATTAAAATGGTATTATGAAGAAGATAACATCTATCAGAGTTTAATGTGAAGTAGAACTCATTTACATTTTCCAGATAGAAGAGTATTTAATTCTAAGAATTGTAAGTTTTTCAACTTTGTGAAGTTTGGGGAACAAAAAGTTTATAGAAAGCCATGTGAGATCTTTGGTCTGATATAGTGTTAACTTTTAGGAAAATCAAAGGCTCACAGACCCAGGAAAGAGATTCTAATTGCCCATACTTTCACATTTAAGAAAGTGATATTCAGGAGTAATATTTGGAGTTTGCACAAAAATCTCACACTTGCCACATTCTATCATCTTGCCACAAAGAAAGGCAGCTTTGTGCCTCTTCTACTTCTCTCCTCTGTATCAAATCTTTCATGAGGGACCTTCATTGTTAACTCTACCTGGCTTAGGAGAGAAGCCACTACTGATACTATTGAATGTATTCCAGACTACCTAATGCTGTAATGGTGGGAGGATGAGAAAGCACAATATGGTCTGCTATTTCCCAGAAAGGTCTATTGCCCTAAGTTTAAATAGTCTGGCATTTTTAAAGAAGAAAATAGCATGATATCATGGCACTGGGCTGTTGGTATAAATTAGACAGAGGGTGCACAGGTCCGCTCACAATTTCCACAATGGTAGTTGCCATCAGCTGCATTTCTCATTATCTTCGAGAACACAGTATTCTCTAAAGCTGCTTCTTCCAGCATCCTCCCACTTTGACTCACCTCCTGTCACATTTACAGCACTGATTATACAGGGGGTGGACGTTCTGTTGTGATTCCTAATGATTTCTTCCAACCTTTGTCTCATTCTTACCTGCTATTTTCCTTTCTCACCAGGAGAATCGTCTTGACAGCCTAACAGCAGTTAAAATATTATCCAGGAAAGACCTGTGAAATGTTATTTCATCCAATATCAGATTGTTGCAGGTTATTTGAATGGAACAACTGATGATATTTTCTATGTGTTGATTTTTAGTATGATTTATTTCTAGTTTAACTATGTTTATTAAAGAGCTAAGACTGATGTGGCAGAGAACATATTTTGTATTTCTCTCTAAAATGCCCACTTCACAATGATGAAACACCACCACATCTTTTTCACAGTTCTTTGAATTTCTTTAAGTTTTGTTCTTCATTGTCACTACTGAAAATTATGCTTCTAATTGTGATTTCACTATGTGCAGTTTATTCTGATATTTTATCCACTGACTGACCTGCCTTATTTCCCCTCATTAATGATTTTTTTCACCTGGTATCAATTTTATTTTATTTTTCTTTTTTCATTATTTATTTCTACTTTGATTCTTTTAAAATTAGATTTCAGCTCTATCTTGGATTACCTTGGCTTGAAATCCCATCATGGTAATGTTAATTCTTAAAGAAGAACCAACTGAAGTTTAATGGATTGCCCATTTTTATATCTGGAAATTGTTAATGACTAACTTCATGATTGACCTTTTGGAATGAGTAACTGGTTAAGTAAACCACATTTTTTGTTCTCCCTATTTCTTTTCTTAAGATTGTAAGGAAAAATCATATAAACTTGAGATATTGATTAACAGTTAGAGTATAGTAAACCACAGTGCATAAAAGAAATAGTGTGTGGCATAAAGCCAGGATTGAGATTAGGGGGGAAACTGTTGGCTTTTATGGGGCAAAGTGGGTGCTGGTAAAATAATTATTACTGCAATGCTATATGCTTGAAACTCAATATAAATAATTGTGTAATCAGGGCACATCCAAAGATCACTAAGTATAAGTTTACAAATTTAAACTTCATTGTATCTTTACTTACTCATTAATATCTAGATAGTGTCTCTGCAGAAATTCTTTTGTGTGAGGGTGGGCTACACCTGGTGGAACACAGTGGAGATGCTCAGGAGGCCATAAAAACGTGTTGCTAAATATGGGGTCAGGTATTTTAACCTATATACAATATTTCCAGTTACTTATGCTGTATTTTTTTTAACATTTTTAATTTTATTTTATTTTATTTTATTTTATTTTATTTTTAGGCCACACTCATTTGATGCTCAGGGGTTATTCCTGGCTAAGCACTCCGAAATTGCCCCTGGCTTAGGAGGACCATATGGGACGCCGGGGGGGGGGGGGGGAATCGAACCGCAGTCCTTCCTTAGCTAGTGCTTGCAAGGCAGATACTTTACCTCTAGCGCCACATCTCCGGCCCCATGCTGTATTTTTTGAAGATGTTTATCTCAATACTAGAGGTCATATTATTTTATGGGTGATATATAAAGAATGTAAAAGTGTGAGATGGGCAAGAAAGGAGGGCCTATTTATGCAATGGAGTTGGCACTTCATTGGTAAAAGCTTCATTTGTAGAATGAGAAGCTAGAAGATTCTGCTTTTGCAAATAGGCCATACAGAGACTAGATACAATCCTAATTAATTTGATACTAAATTAGACTCAGTCAAATTTTATCCCTGAATATCATATATTTGGACTTGAGGCAGCGATAAAATTCCCTGGTAAGGGGGAAAAGGTGATAATATAGACCAGTTAGTATTCTGGCCACTAAGTATAGTTCATGACTATTAGGAGGAGTGGTTCTAAGAAGTCATCATATGGCTCTAAGATCAAGGGATCAGTACAAAATACTCTTGTCAGTGAGCTTTCTGCTAACTCAGCATCAACGACACAAGTCTGGTCTTCCACTTATTTCCTCTCTTTGTCTTGCCTTATGGTAGTTTCACAAGTTTTACCACTATCAGGTGAGAGGGAAATATGACACATATGCTATCAAGAGGTTTGAGGCTTTGTTTTGTTTGAGGTTTTCTTTATTTCAAAAATAGAACATCTGGGGCCCGGAGAGATAGCATGGAGGTAGAGCATTTGCCTTGCATGCAAAAGGACGGTGGTTCAAATCCCGGAGTCCCATATGGTTCCCCGAGTCTTCCAAGAACTATTTCTGAGTGTGGAGCCAGGAGTAACCCCTGAGCACTGCCAGGTGTGACCCCAAAACCAAAACAAATGAACAAAAATCATCTGCTGTTAAAATTTTATATAATAGGGATCCGGAGTGGTGGTGTTAATGGTAAGGCATCTGCCTTGTGTGCCCGAGCTTAGGTTTGATATCCCCCAGCATCCCACATGGTCCCCCAAGCCAGGAGCAATTTCTGAGCACATAGCCAGGAGTAACCCCTGAGTGTCACTGGGTGTGGCCCAGAAACAAAAAAAAATTTTTTTTATATTATAGTTCTGTGTGAGTTGTAACAAAACAACCTGATAAATAGGTTAGGGAGGTATTATTAGGTTAATATTTATAATGAAAGTCTTGGAAAAGTTGAAAGTTTTGTTGTAGGTAACTGAGCTTGTTTGGTGGAAGCAAGAATGTTTTTGTTAAAATAAAACTTAGGTTTGAAATCATATTTGAGTTTTAATTCTAGTTATAACTCCTTTATGTCAGTTTTTTGAAACAAAGAATTAATGTCCAAGCAAACCCAGGTTTGATATTTGTTTGAGTATTTTATGGGCTTATATTAAATATTATATATATATATGTTTGGTTTTTGGGCCACACCCAGTGATGCTTAGGAATTACTCCTGGCTATGCACTCAGAAATCCCTCCAGGCCTGGGGACCATATGGGATGCTGAGGGATCAAACTGCGGTCCTTTCTAGATGAGCCACATGCCAGGCAAATGCCTTATTGATGTGCCACTGCTCTGGACCCTATTTCATGTATATTTAATGGAACATATTTGTTCTGATAAGATTCGGAAAGAAAGGGAACAATAATTTGGGTTTCTTGATTATGATTCTATGTGTTAGAAACTAAGGCAAGCTAATTTACTCTATTTAGAAAAATGTTCACACGTAGGTAAAACACTCCATGACATTGAGACTAAAGGCATCTTTAAGGAGGAAACTACACTCTCCAAAGAAGTGGAAGCAGAGATAAACAGATGGGAATATATTAAGCTGAGAAGCTTCTGCACCTCAAAGGAAATAGTGCCTAGGATACAAGAACCACCCATTGAGTTGAAGAAACCATTCACCCAAAACCAATCATCAGAGGCTAATATCCAAAATACTCAAGGCACTGACATAACTTTACAAGAAAAAATCTATTCCCATCAAAAAATGGGGAGAAATGAACAGACACTTTGTCAGTGAAGAAATACAAATGGCCAAAAGGCACATGAAAAATGCTCCACATCACTAATAATCAGGGAGATGCAAATCAAAACAACTATGAGGTACCACAGAGATTGGCGCATGTCACAAAGAATGAGAACAAGCAGTGCTGGCAGAATCATGGAGATAAAGGAACTCTTTTTCACTGCTGGTGGGAATGCCATCTAGTCCAATCTTTATGAAAAGCGATATGGAGATTCCTCCAAAATCTGGAAATTGAGCTCCCATATGACTAGCTATTCCACTCCTAGGGATATACACTAGGAACACAAAAATACAATACAAAAATTCCTTCCTCACACCTATATTCATTGCAGCACTATTTACCATAGCAAGACTCTGGAAACAACCAAGATACCCTTCAACAGATGAATGGCTAAAGAAATTGTGGTATATATACACAATGGAATATTATGAGCCGTCAGGAGAGATAAAGTCATGAAATTTTTCTATACATAGATGTACATAGAATCTATTATGCTGAGTGAAATAAGTCAGAGGGAGAGAGAAAGACACAGTATAGTCTTACTCTTCTATATGTTTTAATAAAAATAAAATACATTTTTGCAATAATTCTCAGAGACAAAAGAGAGGATGGCTGGGAGGTCCAACTCAGGACATGAAGCTCATCACAGAGTGGTGAGTGCAGTTAGAGAAATAAGTACACTGAGAACTATCATAACAATGTGAATTAATGAGGGAAATTGAAAGCCTGTCTCGAGTACAGGTAGGGGCAGGATGGGGAGGAGGGAGATTTGGGCATTGGTGATGGGAATGTTGCTCTAGTGAAGGGGAGTGTTCTTTACATAACTGAAACCCAACTACAATCATATTTGTAAACAAGGTGTTTAAATAAAGATGTAAAACATGTAGTTTAAAAAGTCTTCATTATTTAGACAAAAAAAATACCACCCCAAAAGTCAGTTTTTTAGAAAATAAAAGAAAAACATAAAGTCACTGGTGAAGGGGGTGTTCTTTCTTATAACTAAAACCTAACGACAGACATGTTTGTAATCATGGTGATTAAATAAAGATATTTTTAAAAAATAAAAAAAACATTGTCTTTTTTTTTAATCTTATTTTCAATCTCTTTCAGGGCCAGAGTGGTGGCTTGAAGTGGTAAGGCTTCTGCCTTGCTAGTGCTAGTGTAGGACTGACCGCAGTTTGATCCCCCAGTGTTCCATATGGTCCTCCAAATCAGTAGCGATTTCTGAGTGCATAGCCAGCAGTAAGCCCTGAGTGTGACCAGTTGTGGCTCCCAAAAAACAAAAACAAAAGCCTATTGTTTTATTTTCACTCTCTTTATAGTGAACTATTTTTAAGTTGTAATATTTTATGGTATTGAAAATATTCTATAAATTTGAATACTATTATTGACTTCTTTGAGGCCTAAATATATAAATAAAGGCTCAGAGTTCCAGTCTCACAAATCGAATTTTAGACTATTAGAAAGAATTTCTATGGAAAAGTCACAGAATCTCATAAAACTAACTTACAATTTCAAACAGTTCTGGTCTTACTCTATACCAGTATAAGGAAAAGAAATAAATGTAACATCATGAATATATCTGTCACCCAATAATGATATCTTCTTTTATTTTTTTAATTTTTTTTTGGTTTTTGGGCCACACCCGGTGATGCTCAGGGGTTACTCCTGGCTATGCACTCAGAAGTCGCTCCTGGCTTGGGGGACAATATGGGACTTCGGGGATCGAACCGTGGTCCATCCTAGGCTAGCGCTGGCAAGGCAGACACCTTACCTTTAGCGCCACCACACTGGCCCCGATATTTTATTTTCTAAAAATTGTCTAGTTCTTCCCATTCCCTGTGTAAGTAGTCATTTAATAACATTTTTTAATTTGAAAAATAGATTGAATTAATTTTCACTATTTAAGTTGTTTATGACATTCACTATTCATCCTATTTGCTATTTGGTTTTCTCACCATCTCTCTAGAGCAATGCTATTGTTTTACTAGTTACATTCCACAGTCAATCACAAATGCTAGTTGTTTTAGATAGGTCTTGATAATAATGTTCCAGAATACTTTTATTTCCCTGCCAAAAAGTAAAGTAGCTTAAGATAGCCCAGGCTTCTTGCCAGACTTAAATATGAGTATAAATTAAAGTGGGTAGTGGGAAGCTGATTCAATATTTCTTTTCTGATCAAGATGAGATAATTAGCACATTTACAAAGAGCATGTAATTTTTATTATCTGTGAAGACTTTGCCATGATGAATACATCATTACCTGCACAAATAAGAATGTAGAATGCTACAATTCATTTTCTGAGCTGCTATGAGTGAGGAAGAAAAGCAATCCAACCTTATCTTTTTCTTTATAATTAGCATTGCTGAAACAACATTAAAGGCAGAACCAAAATCAGATAAAAATGCAGACTGGTAACAAGCTGGGAAGAATTTATTATAAAGGACACCTGTAATTATTTAAAGAATATACTGAATTGGAAGACCTGTGCTTTGGAAGTGTGGGACATTGAGAAATAAGAAGCTGTGGAACTGCTGATGCTATAGTAATAAATAAGTGAGGCATATAAAACAAGAAATTAGTTTCCCTTAGAAAAACTGAGCTACAGGGAAGGAATATATTAGCAGTTTGACAACAAAATATGAAAAATTTGTATTTAAATTACCGGTGAAATTTATAAGGTCAAGTACCATAATAAAGCAGAAACAGGACCTTTTATACAAATGTGTTGCTCTTATGTCATTATTTATAGTTTTTATGAATCTTGGTTTTGTCATAGGTAAAGTGATGATAAAGTCCATGAATCTTAAAAAAAATTGCCAGTGTGTTATGTTCTAAGATTCTTTGTATTCTAAAGCCCAATAAAACCCTAATTAAATGAACCCTAATTAAAGTCTGTAGACTTACAGACTTTCTCTGGTTGTGATTTTACTAGGTGGGGAGGAGAAGTACAAGATCAGCCTTCTATATAACAAATGACACACAGACTAGAGAAAGGAGCATTTGAAGTTGAAAGAGATAAAGATTCTTGGGAGTTAACGACTGAAGATGGGCAGTTTATTTAAAATGTGTTTTCTGAGCGATAGCACAGCGACAGGGCATTTGCCTTGCACATGGCTGACCCGGGACAGACCTGAGTTTGATCCCAGTCACCCCCTTTGGTCCCCTGAGCCTGCCAGGAGCGATTTCTGAGCACAGAGCTAGGAGTAACATCCTGAGCACCACAGGGTGTGGCCCCAAAACAAAAACAAAACAAAACAAAAATGTATTTCTTTTCTAAATAAAAGTACAATTTTGTTTTGCCTTCTGGTTTCATGCTCATCTTTTGTTTTTCTTCTACAGGGTATTGAGACTATTTTGCTTGCTCTTTCACTATTATTATTGATAGCAATCATTCCCTAGTTGGTCATAAGATCCTGGGTACAGTGGGTAGTAATAGCTTTCTGTGCAGTTGAGGTATAGGGGATACTTTCTGTTTCTCTTTACTTCAAGAAGGTAAATTTCCAGGGAAGTGTTGAGATTTTTTTTTCTGAAAAGAGGGAAGTAGGCTAAATAAGTTTAGAAATCTCTGATATACAGCTTCATCAGGATTTTCTATCCCTTGAATCTCTGAAAAATAAGTTAGTGTTACCTGTTTTGTTCCTGAAGGAGCCCTATATTCTTCTAAAATTTTAAAGAAATTGTTCCTGGTGGCAATATTATTCTTTAGATAAAACATTTTGGAAAGATATTGTTCATCTTTTTTTGGAAATAAACCAGTGCTAAAAATGAAAAATACAATTATGTGACACAACCATTAGGATGATTACTATCAGAACAGTGGAGAAAATTCCCCTGATTCAGTATCACTATGTACCTAAAATACTACTGTGAAAGATTTGTAATCCACTTTCATCAAAATAAAAACTATTAATAAAAATAAACATCAAGATCATTGGTCATACAAAAAAGAAAAGAACAATAGAGAAAAAATTGTTGGTGGTACTCAGGGCTTATTCCTGGCTCTGTGCACAAGGATCACTTTTGGCTGAACTCACTGGATGATCTGTAGTGCCAGAAACTAAGGATTAAACCTGAATGAGATGTGTGCAAAGCTAGTGCTATTTGGTATATTGTCTCTGGCCATTGGAAAAAATTTGATGAGAATGTGGAAAAATTGAAATCTTTGTTAAGATTCTGAATTTTTAAACGATTCAGCCATCAGTGTAGTGATTGAGGCTAGAATTATCACATTATCTATAAATTCCGTTTAAAAACAATGTCTTGAAGAGAAGTATTTGTATTCTGTTTATAGTGGCATTACATAATGGCAAAAACATGGAAGCATCAGAAATGTGTTATTGGAGAGTGGATAAGTGAATAAATGGCTATATTATTGAATATCCCATGGAATATATAGAGTGGAATAGCATTAAACCCATGAAGGTAATTTAGCTACTTGGCTGGTATTGGAAATGCCAGTCAGATAAATGCTATTGATTTCACTTATATGAGTTACCTAAGGAGTCAATTTAAAAGCAGTCAGTAGAATGATGATCGCCAGGAGTCAAAGAAGGGAACCAAGAGGATTTTTGAGTTTGCAAGTTGAAGTATGTGTAGCCACATATGTGCAAATATCATGTAACATGACTGAATTGCACAATGGTTAATATGGGCTTGAAAACAGTTGAAATGGTCAAGCACATGCCTAGCTAGGTGACATTTTGAAATTCATCCCTGGCACTGCATGTGCCCCCTCACTTCTTCTCTTTGAAGAAAGCCAAGAGGCTGAGGAAATAGTACAGTGGATTAGGGACTTGTTTTACACACATTTGACCTTATTTCTATCCTCAGCATTCCAAATGGTTCCTGGAACCTTCCAGGAGTGATCCCATGTATAGGGCTAGATGGAAGCCTGAACACAGTCAGGTCTAACTCCCCCAAATGACAAGGGTGGTAAATTTTATATATTTTTTCATAAGTAAAATTGAAATATAACACTATCAGAAAACTGTTATTTTATAATATCTTTAGTTTAGCATCATGATTACAAACATACTTGTAGTTGGGTTTTAGTTACAAAAAAACACCCCCTTCACTAGAAAAATAAAAGTATAATTTGAACTATGAAGATGTATATAGAATTCACCACTAACTTGTGGACTAGGATAACAGATAAAGAAGAGCTAGCTTTTTAAACAGTGATTAGTAACTCTCTAGAACATAGTCTAAAAGACATTTTGAAAGAAGAACAGGTATATGCAGGAGATCTGTGACACTGTGTCTGGATGTGCCATTCTGCGCCTATGACTGAGATGTAATGTAGGGGTAAACAAGACATTGAAAAAAAAGTTTTGAATGTTAAAATACTTAAATTGAGCTCATTGTTTCTTTTATGAATAAAGCAACCAATGGAAAATAGAGTTTAATAGAGCCTCACAGAGGCAGAATCTGCAAAGTGCATTAGGAGGTCAGGAGTTAACTGTTCAATATACAAGATTAATAAGATAGTTGGAGGGTGTGGAAAATAGGTGCTTTTTGTATCATTATTGTGAAGGAAGAATGCAAGGTAATTTTTTGGAGAAATAAATCATGTGACAGGATTTTTAGTAATAACAAATAACATGATTTTTTTTCACCATTCTTAATGCACTTGAGAATTGGGTGGCTGCTTTTATCCATGCAAGTGGTACTCTTAGCTAACTAACCCTTTTACCTTCTTGCTGGCAAGGAATGATTTACAACCTTCTAATGACTTGGAGTGGAGCATATGGCAGAGGAGTTGAGCAAAAGTTGATTTTTTTTCATGATGGATAATTGCAAGGTTATTTTATAAAACTTTGTTTTGGTGAAATAAAAATATGACATTTTGATAAATGTGGAAAATTATTACTATATTAGCAAAGTAAGACCTCCAAAAATGTAATTAAGAAAGCACCAACCCAATAAAAGTAAGCAAAGCTCATTCAAGCATTCTTCGATTCTTATTGCGACTTAAAAGGTTATCCACTGAAAGCCTCTGATGAACATTTAAGTTCTAAACTTACTGGGGTATGTGTTACTAGTCTGAAATTATTAGTTTGTAACTCTCTGAAAACTAGAATTTATCCTTCAAAAATGATCATGTGTGACAATAGGATAGTAGTTTATTGGCATCTTACATAAAGTAAAGTTTATGAGGTTTAATCACTCAATCCAATGACTGTTTTTATGTTCCTAATTTCTGAGATGTTTATTCCAAGCAAAAGCCAGTGAGAATGGGTATATTTTCTTTTCTTTCTTTTTTTTTAAATGCCACTGATTTCCATTAGTTTCTAGCAAGTCATTAACAGTAAGATTCATCCTTCTCTTTAAAAAATTACTGCCCTCAGACTTCATAATGTGAAGAAAGCTGAGGCTTTCTTTTAACAAAAGAACTGGCATAGATAAAATCATTTTGTTTATTTTGAGACTAACATATGGAAAATTAATTCAGTCATTCAAGGATAGACTCTAAAAAGTAGGAAAAAATTTTAACTCTCTTGCTGACATAATATGTTCTTTCCAAGCCAGATTCATTTTGTATGACCAAGCCAAAGTACTCTCTGCATGGTTTGCCAGTCCAGGTCATTTTAGGGAGCTGACTGAGCAAAGTTATATGAGGGGGACACAAATCTTCAGAGTATTCCTCATGGTGCTTTGTTTAGTTTTCAAAAATAAAACTAAAGCATCAAGTGCATACCACTGTTTTACAAATATGTTATTATTTATTTACTAGTCTCTATTGTTACACTTAACAACTGTGATATATGAAATTTTGAAAAAAAATTTTTGGCTGGTATAGGGGTTTGGGCCACAACCAGCAATATTAAGGGCATACTATTAACTCTGTAATCAAGGAGTACTCCTGGCTGTTCCTGTGTGTGTGTGTGTGTGTGTGTGTGTGTGTGTGTGTGTGTGTGTGTGTTGGGGATTGAGGCAGGGTGAGGATATGTAGTGGTGCTGCAAAGCAAGAGTCTTGCCCCTGTACAGTGTGTGTGCGTGCGTGTGCGTATGTGTGTGTGTGTGTGTGTGTGTGTGTGTGTGTGTGTGTGTGAGTGTGTTGGAGATTGAGGCAGGGCGAGGAGATGCAGCAAGAATCTTGCCCCTGTACTATCTTCTGAATATTGAGAATTTTACTTTTATCTACCACTTTCTAGAGTCTAATATAGAACACAATCCGTTGTAGATGCTCAGTTAATATTGTGTTGAATATATGAATGTACATTCTGAAATCTAGGTTCAAATCTCTATCATTTTTTGCTAGTAATTTATTTTCCTGGACTATTTTTTCTACTCATTATTTCCACTGTTACTTAAGCAACTTCACATTACTAAAAAAATAAAGAACATAAATAACAAAACCTATCATATTTATCCAAGCATGTAGACTCGAAATTCTAAACCACTTGCCATGATCTGAAAACCCTATCACTATATTGACTTTTCCAACCTATTTTTCTTTATATCACTCCTGAAATTTTCTGCGCTTGCTGCTATTTTCTTTTTACAGAAAGGCAGTGTACAGTCTTCTGCTCAAGATGTTTCTTTTCTCAATATTGTCAATTTATTTTTATTTTTAAGACCTTATTACAAACCACCATGTTAACCTTGAGATACCTAGCTATTTTGCTTGTCCGCAGAGAGTTCTTCTACATATTATATGAATAATCAATAGATATCTAATATTTGTTGAGAGATGATTTACCTTGTAAACTTCAATATTATGTCTCTGCGTGATAAATTAAATTTGATCATATTTTAGGGGTTATTATTTTGCATTTGAAGAACTTTAATAAGTATTTCATATTCTGGAAGTGTCTATGGCAAAGTAGTTCAAGTATCATTGATCTTCAGCAGAGAGAGTTTGTTAATTAACGTAAAGGATGCTAGAAATACTTTTCTTCCTTTGATGAAATAAGTGGTTCTCAAGATATAGTTGGTTTGAAAGACTTAATGTATTCAACTGCCCATTGTGTAGGATTGCTGGAAACTGGAAAACTGAGCAGACTTTCATTCTTAATGTTCAGTCCAAACTAAATTTATTTTATTTTTTTTTCGGCCAACTCTTCTACAGAATTGTTCTGTCTAGTCTAATTTAATGTTGAACTGATCCTTTTATTTGAATGTGAATATATTACTTTTTTTTTTTTGCAATTTGAAGAAATCTTTTATTCATGTCAATATTTACTAAGAAAGTCAGCATTTCAAAGGATGTCCCAAACAGGTATTTTTAATACTTTCAACTTTGTGGTTAGATTAAAAAGGTAAAGGCAAGATTATTATTCAGCTAATCATTACAAACAAAATATTAAGCACAAATATTGAAATGTTCCATGCAAAATAGATCTCCTTTTAAGTGAATTGCTTCAGGCATGTTATTGTGGGTTACAGGCATTTGCTAAAAATATATTGAGGGAACTGGATGCTGACTCATAGGGATAACATGAGAAATTAATTTATGAAGTCCTATATATTTATTATAGGCATATAGGGGAAATAACATGCTATGTGAAAAAGTTCCCTATGCTGTAATAATTGAGAAGTTAACAGATTAAAATCAAATTCTATTCTAAATGGTCAATAAATGTTTTGTATGTGTAAAGAAATATATCATCATTAAATTTATTACACACATTGACTTTGAATAGGATCAAGTTGAAATTACTCTAAAAATGAAAAAAACAAATCAACCTTTTCTTTGATTTCAGCATTGTGTTCTCTATTTACTCATAGTTAGACAATTTGAAGAGAAGAGTGAGTTACCTATATCACATGATCATGATTTAGCTTTATGTCCCAATGGTTTATTTAGAATCTTTTAGAAGATGAAACTAGTGACCTTAGTCAGTGGAAAAAATGTCTCTACATATGTTTGACACTTGGAAAACATTAACTACAAATCAAAATAGAATATATTACTTTTTTTAATAAATCTTTCATATCAATGTGCCTTAGTGTGGTAACAACAGAGAATGGGACATTGTAAGAATTGTTGTTTTGATTTTAAATATGTTGTAAAATATTGTGAGACATCTTTGCATCTAAATAGAGAATTTTTAGTATAAATTGTCCTTCAATTTATCTTTATTATAATTTTCATCAGATTAAAACAGTTTTATTGCCTTTTATTTCTAGAGGTAATGGATATTTAGATAAGATAGCATAGACATAAGTAACCAAAGTTTGGTTTAGTCTGACATGGTGTTATGTTGATTTAATTATAAGCTAAGGATATATTTTCTTTCTAGGTATGTAGATTTTTTGTTTGCATTTTATTTTTATTTGTAGCTTGAATCCTACCATGTGGGTAAGCTGACTCAGGAAATAGTAAGTATTGGCAAATGCTGAATAAACAAATAAATGGAATACTGAATTTTTAATGCTAGAATAGCTGACTTAGCAAATAACAAGTATTTGCTAATACTTGTAAGTGAATAAATAAAATAATGGACCATTAATACTAGAAGAGCAAAAGGTAACGTAATTTAGAAAACTCAAATATGTCCAAGTTGTGATTATCTTGGTAATAGCCAGCAGAACACTGAGACATTCAGTACAAAAATGGGACAGTGATAATGTCCAGGCTCAGTAACTCTATACATTTTTCCCTTAATTTTTAATCATATATTAAAATTTTTAAATAAGCAAGATCTAAGAGGTCAATAACTTAAAGACACTTAAAAGATACTTTTAAATACTCTTATTTTTCTCTTTATAGAATCCTTTAAGCCATCTTTAACTTAAATAAAATATACAATGTTAAAATGTAGTTGCTATGTCTGTACCTAGCCAGCTCAATAGATTCACTCTGTTCTTTTTTTTGGGGGGGGGCACACCCATTTGATGCTCAGGGGTTACTCCTGGCTAAGCGCTCAGAAATCGCCCCTGGGGGGACCATATGGGACGCCGGGGGAACAAACCTGTCCTTCCTTGGCTAGCGCTTGCAAGGCAGCTACCTCTAGCGCCACCTCGCGGCCCCAGATTCACTCTGTTCTTGAAAGAGATGGGAATCAAATGGTGAAAAACTATGGATTTATTGGCCACACAGTTGATAGCTGGCAATCTGAGGAGGAGGGGGAGTGCCAAGTTCCATTCTTCCAAAGCCACACCTACTTCACTCCCCACCCATAATTGCTGCTTTGCCAATGCCCCCATTCACCACTCACCTATGGCTTTCTACAGAAATGCCAATCTAAGGGTTGGAGGGATAGCACAGCGGTAGGGCATTTGCCTTGCATGTGGCCAACCCCGACGGACCTCAGTTCAATTTCAAGAAACCCATATGGTCCCCCCGAGCCTGCCAAGGGCGATTTCTGAGCACAGAGCCAGGAGTAACCCCTGAGCACAGCTGAGTGTGACCCCAAAATTTACCTCCTTCAAAAAAGAAATACTAATCTAACCAAAACTCCAGGCATGCCAATATTGGGCTGATAATACCAGGACTGTTTTTTTGGAGTGAAAGTGGGCACCCTCCTCTTACCTTCTTGTACTTCTAAAAGACCTGGCAACCAAAAACATGTAGAATGTTTTTGTTGTATCAGCAATAGACTGCTGTATTTACTACTGCATGAGAACTCATTATTTATTTGTTATTTAAAAATTGTTATCCAATAAGAACACAAATTTATACACATCAGATATACACATTAATGTATATATGGAACCATCTAATATTCAGAAACAAATAAAGTAACAATGGTTAACTAGGAATAAGAGCTTACTAAACCAGAGAAAATGACTTACTTACCTCATTGGAAATATGATAATTTTTACAATTTGCTTGCTGCTGAACTCTTTTTTTCTCTTCTTTCTTCAAAAATTTTAAAATAATTTCCCTCCCCCTTATCTGAACCAAATGCATTATCATCAACTTTATCAACTATATGATGCATGCTCTTTAAATTAAATACATTAAAATATGTACAATGCTGATCTAATTTGGGGGGGCACACCTAGTGACGCTTAGGGTTTACTTTTGGCTACACACTCAGAAATCGCTAGGACCATATGGGATGCCAGGGATCAAAGTAGGTCTGTGCTGGATCTACTGCTTGTAAGGCAAACATCCTATTGCTGTGCTATCTGGCCCCATGATCTAATTTTTTAAAGAGTCCTTAGCTACTGAATCAACCTAGCTCCACAACTCCTAGCATGTGGCTTAGTATGAACATAGAAAATTTGATGGGAAAGTTGAAAACAACAACACAGAGGCTCAACTCACACCAACCAGCTTACTATACCTCAGACAATGCCTTTGATATGTAAAATTTTCCAAAAATTTTCTTTTACTGAATTATTGTTTACAATTAAATTTTTCATTTTATTTGTAGCCAGCAAATGATTCTGTGCCTTCTAGGGAGGCATGCTTGGGAAATATATGGGGGAACTGGGCACATTAATAAAATTAAGAATGCTGGTGGTGAAATGGGTGTTAGAACTTTCAGTGACTGAAATAACTGCATTATGAACAACCTTGTAAATCAGTGTTTAAAGATAGTTTTTTTAAATTTATTTTATTTTTTTTTATTGTGGTCGAAGTGATTTACAATTCTTTCACAGTAATTTTTGAGGCACATAGGGACAATGAATGAGGGACATTCCCACCATTAGTGTTGTCCTCCCTCCACCCCTGTTCCCAGCTTGCATCCCACATGACCCTCCTTTACCCCGTAATGCTAATGCTACTGTTTCCTCCTTGTACAGCTTGTTGTAGATTGGGTATTGATTCTGTTGTCATTGACTTTGGATTTGGTATTCATGTCTGATCAGTTTTTATTTCCACCAAATGAACATTCAACTATCTGGTCTTGGTACTATTGGGTGGTTGAAAAGGCAAACAAAAAGGAGAGAAACTAGGAGGAGTTGATCTAGGTGTTATAAATATCCATTTAAGAAGGAAGAGAAAAAAGAAGAAAAAGGTAGCAAAACAAAATAAAACAAAAACAAAAAACAATGAGGGAGTAACAACAAAATTACAAAAAATAAACAAATAATAAACTAAAAATAAAAAAACTAAAAATAAAAAACTAAAATAAAACTAAATACTAATAAACTAAAAAAATAATAAACAAAAACCATCAGCAACGAAAAGATAAAGGAGAAGAAAATAAAACAAAAACTAAAGCAAATGGAGAAAAAGAAAAGGGAACTAGGGGGAGTCCTTCTAGGTGTTAATTTCCCTTTAGAAGGAGAAAGGGAGAAAACAAAACAAAACAAAAACCCAGAAACAAAAACAAAAACAATAGGGCAGTAATAACAAAAGTTCAAAAAGAATAACAACAAAAAAAAGAACCCCCCCCCCCTTCCAAAAAAAATAAAACAGAACAGAACAAAACAAAACTGATAACTATCATAACAATGTGAATGTATGAGTGAAGTGGAAAGCATCTCTAGAATACAGGCGAGGGTGAGGTGGGGAGGAGGAAGATTTGGGACATTGGTGATGGGAATGTTGCACTGGTGAAGGGAGGTGTTCTTTACATGACTGAAACCCAACTACAATCGTATTTGTAATCAAGGTGTTTAAATAAAGATATTAATAAAACAAAAAGAAGCACATCATGTAGATAAAGGGAGAAATAAAGAAATCACTCCCAGCAGGCTTGGAAGAGTCATATGGGATGCTAGGGACTGAACTGGCACGGGTTATCTACATGCAAGGCAAATAAATGCCTTACCACTGTACTATTGGTCCAGCCCACAAAAGAAGTTAGTTTGATAGTAAGAAGACATTAGAACTTTAGAGGTGGGTGGGTGTGATAGGTCATGTATGTAGAGATGTGAAAAGTTAAATACCTGAAATTATGTAGTACGTTAAAAATCAAACTGGGAATAATTTTAAATATAAATATGGAAGTTCAAAGAATCATTGCTTATAATAGTCAAAAGTAAAAACAAAAATGCACATCAAGTAATGAGTTCTATTTATATATTATTTATAAATTTAAAAACTGACATACACAAGATAAATATAAAACTGAAAATATTTTGCTAAGTGAAAGAAGTGAGATGCAAATGACACATACTGTGTGATTTTGGTCTACATGAAGTGTCCAAAGTAGTTAAATCCATGAAACATGAAGCTTGCTAATGATTGTCTGGGCCTGGAAAGAGGGATAAATGAGTGAAAGATGCTAATAGGTAGAGGAGTAAAAGTGTTATGGAAATACCTGTCAATATAATGGAAAGTATTGTACAATTTTGTAAATGTACATAAAAATACCAAAGTGTAAATTAAAAAAGGTGAAAATTAAAAGAAAAAGAGCTGGCTGTTTTGTACATGTGGCAAACTGACATTCCATATAAAAATGATTCCATTTAGCATATATAGACTTCAGTACTATCCTAAATAAAAAAATCTAAATGTAGTATTGAATATTATAGTATGTACTACAGAAATGATACCTGATGCATATATGCTTCACGATTTTTAACTTTAAAAAATATAGGTACTAATATATTTTAAGGATGATTAGAAAATAAAAGTAGAACTCCAAAGACTATTTTTAACTTCCACCTGGGTTAGAATATATTTATCTTGTTCTAACTTTTAGATTGTTAATCTTTATTTTCAAGGATTCAATAGCTTATCCAAAGTTCTGTCTCTGTCCTAGGAAGTGCTTACTCTGCTAAACTAGATTTCCTGCTTACTCTGATAAACTAGAATTTTGAGGTAAGGGTCTTATCTTACTGACCCTCATGAAGACTCATTGTTGCAGATTGAGAGTTTCATAGATTTAAGTGTACTTAAAACTTCAGTGCACTGTTTAGGGAGAGTGTATGTGCTCTCAGCAACAGAGTTAAAAACACATCTTTTCTCCTGAAAATAAGATCAAAGGCAAATTGAGATTCACAAAAATTAACTCCAAGTTTGCTACCCAAACCTTGCTGCATTCTGATATTCACTGTACTTTTTAACATCCTTTCTGGATGACTTTATCAACTCCTTATTTTTAGATTCAAACTTTGCTTATAAAATGATCCTCCTATACCTTTGTCAAAATTAAAATAATTTTACTGAAGCAAGTATAACTTCCTGAAAACCCTGCCCTTTGTTTTGTCTGCCTCCTGGGCCCAGTAAAGTAGCTTCACTTACTGAGTATATTAGTTCTTTGTGGCCTTATAAAGCTACAGGTCAAGTGTCTTGTATTCTGCAATTAACAGGGTAGCCTAGAAATTAATATTCCAGTTTCCTCAGAATGTTTATCCTTGTATTTTTTGATGACTGGAGCTACTAGACTCAGATAACTTGTTGAAATATGTTCTTCCACTGCAGGAATTAAAGAGTAGACTAAAAGTTTTTTTTATCCATTTTACTCTTTAATCTTTAACAGGAATGCTGAACACTGGCTAATTTTTATTTTCACCTGAATAAATTAAAATGAAAAAAATGTTTTGAAAAAATTGTAGATCTTACTATTATCATAAGTATCACATAGAAATAGTATCAAATGTGAATCAGAAAACCAAGAGAGATTTGTACCGGTATATTCTAGTATTCCTAACTCTTCTGGATCTCGGAGCTTTGAGAAGCCTTTCATTTGCCTGCCCTTCTTTCCACATACATTGGTGAGCTAGAAAGGTCCAGTTGGTTGGAGACAATATCCTACAAACTGTTAACAGAATCAAAGCTTTTAGGGATGTTTCCCAATAGCAGGCTCCTAACATGGTCTCTTTGCAATAGTAATTTTCTGAATCCTTTCTTCTTTCCTTCTCTCCTTTCCTCTTTGTTATTTAACTAAAGTATATAATGGCATTGTCTTATTTGGACTTGAGGCAATTTTCTTAGAAAAAATTTAAAGTATAGCAATAAGGGATCATTAATTTGATACTTGATCATTTGGTGATCTTAAGATAAGGTAACTATGTACATAAAAATACAAGTCAACAATAATACAAGCATTGTTAATACAATAATAAATACAATATTCTGACCCAAACTATAATAAATTTGAAAAGATAAGGTTGCTTAAAGGGTTGTTATGGAAAGAGGAATTAGAACTTGGGTCCTTTTCAGAGGGACACAGACACTGGTGATGAGTTTATAATCGAACAGAAAATTCTGAAATTGTTTTTAACAGCTTTCTACATCATGTAGCCTAAATTAAATATATAAATAGACATACAAACAAATGTAATGCATGTATATAAATTATAGCATGGTGTTGCTAAGTAAATGCTGGTGTTGCTAAGTAAATGATGGTAGTCAATTATTTTTTAGGGCAGCATATTGGTCATTTTTATATTTTCTTAGGCTGAGAGTTTTTACTATGTTCCTTTCCTCATTATTCACTATTCAAGTCACTAGAAAAGGCCACTTTAAGCCAAAACTTTCTAGCATCTATTAATTTTAATATACTTGAAAAAATCAGATACAAATTGAATGATATTTATCAAGTGATTAAAATATAAACCAGTTTTGTAATGAATTAAACATTGAAATATTTAGTTGTTGAGCTATGTTCTTCTCAGTGAAGATTAAATGTTCTATTTTAAATTTATTTTATTATATTAATTTCATTCAGATAAAACAAAAGAATCAATTTTGAGAAACAAGAATTGTGCATTTAGAAATTGTTCACATAAAGTAATTATATGATAGATTCTTACTCATAGAGTAAAAAATAACAAGCATTTTAAATGTATGCAAGCATATTTTATTTATTTTTTCTTTAATTTTTTTTATTTAAGCACCATGATTACAAACATGATTATAGGTGGGTTACAGTCACCAACAGAACACCTCCTTTCACCAATGCAACATTCCCACTACCAATGCCCCCCCACCCCTTCTTCCCATCCCCTGCCTGTATTTGAGACAGGCTTTATACTACATTTTTTTAAGTTCAGTAAGCTTATTTTTCTTTGTTAAAGGATAAGTGTTAAAAAAATACAGTCATAAAGGTGTGATAGTGGCAATCACCATTGTTTGCATAGGCCCAGTAAGATATGGGGAAAACAGAAAAAAAAATCCTTGGCCTGATTACAAGAAGGCCTCACCCAGAAGTTAATTGGCATAAGACTGACTCTGGGCTCCAGGCATACCAGTCTGTCCAACCCGAGTCATTCTCCCTGGTCCTGGTGAAACTTTTTTCACACTTTAGCTGTTGTTGCCGTCAGTTTCCTGTATTTAAAATTTCTGGATTCTGTGTATTTCCTTCATCAAAATCAGGCTTATGTGGCGCATCCTCTAATTTCACCTCACCATTAGATGAGGAGAGACCTGCCCTGCAAGGAAGTTGTTGCTAAGTCTTCTGGGTGTTGAGAGCACTCTTCGGAGTAAGTCAATGCAAGAGCAGTGGTAGGGTTCCCTGGTAGAGGTTTGCATCCTGGTAATGTTATAGACAATTGTGGTTGGTTCCATAGATGGTATCCATTATTCAGGGGTGTATGGGCAATGCCCATTCTTCTGAGGCCTAAGCCTAATCATTAAGCCAATGTTCAGGGTCTAAGACCTAACTACATCACAAAATTTGTGTTCTACTTCTATTAGATAAGAACTTGTTTGCATCTGTATTTTTTCCTATTTTAATGTGCCTATGCAAAAGAGAAACAATGCCACAAGGTATTGTTGTTGCATCTGGGGGCGGAGGGATTAAGTCCAACATTCCCCATAACTTGGTTTTAACATGAATTCTATACAGAGACACTCTTCTAAAAATATTGCTTATTGAACAGATCTCAGAGGGGAAAAAGCAAGCAAACAAACAAACAAAAAAACCAGTGGGCAAAATTGTCACTATATAAGAGGATATTCAAAAGAGAATTATAGATGTTAAGGGAATACATCTGAGATATACAAAGGAGATACACGTGTCCCTTTTATGTTTTAGAAATAGTCTGGGGTGGGGGAGGTTGTTTCTGGGACATCACTTTGGTCCGTGATTTGGCCAACTGAAGTCTGTAAACAACTCCCAGTACCCCATATCAGGAAATGTCTTTGAGTGAGGGCGTCTCAGAAACTGATTATGGTAGAAAGCACAGGTACCCAGTGAAGAGAGTTGGAGGAGAGGAGTCCGTTGATAATAGATTGATAGGAAAAAAGTTTTTGATTTCTTCTCAGGTGGAGAGTCTATTTTTTCATTTTGGGAGCTGGCTGGCAGTTAGCTTGAGAAAGGATAATAATCTGCTTCATAAGGAGTGAAGAGCTAAGTGTAAAAATGGTTACATGTGGGATAATAGACAGTGGGGGTGAGAGTAAAGGACTAGAAATGAGCCTGTAAGGTGGTGAGTATGGGGGTAGTGAATAATACAACATAGACATTCTGTATATTGTAAACATAGATGAACACCTATGATATCAGATTTAACTATACTGTATAATGCAAAGTAGATTCATATAGATGATATCCTATAAGTCTACATACATTGTATCCTCCGTGGGTTTGAAAATGGGGGTTGAGAGAAGGCTGTGGGGTCAGCTGGAGGCCGCATCTTCCCCTAAGCATCTTCCCCTAAGCCAAAAAGCCAGCCGTGGAGCCATGCCTGCTGAAGCTTCTGACTCCCAGAGAGGAGTTTGGATCCTTAATTATGCTGGAAGTTCACCAGTCCCCTCTCCCTGTGCAGGATGGGGTAGGCCTGGGGTCTCCTTTAAACTGCTTGCCAGAACCCACCTTGCTGGCATCCTGGGCAGGCGACCAGGGGTAACCCTGGGGTCCGGGAGGAAGGGAAGAGAAGGCTGTGGGGGGCAGTCAGAGGCTGCATCTTCCCCTAAGCTATACAAGCATAATTTACACTCCAGGTAGTAATAGGAATTCTGAATTTCTTGTTACTAGAAATAACATATTTTTCAAACTTCTTGAGTTTCCAAATACAATTCAGTCAAGAAGTTAAAAGCCAAATAAAGAATTAGAGGTTAAAATTTGTTTTCATAAAGAAATAATTTATCTATTTTTAGAGCTGAGTCCTTGTATTTCTCAGAGTAAATTCAGCAAGAGAGTTTATGCTTTGAATTCAAGCATCCTGTCTTATTAGACTGAACATTTTGACTTGATTTCCAGGTTTTGCTTTTAACCTACATATTCTTGACTGTCAGGATCATAGCAACTATACATAATGACAGTGTGCTTTTTCACTGATATTAAGAAAGGCCCTTAGAATCTCTCAGGATTAATATAATCTGATCTGATATTTATTATGCTAAAGACTATTTCCATTAGGCATATGGTATTTTTCACAAATAGAAATTTTTTTCCTCTGGGGAAAGGAGCTTGTGGTTAATGTAGGCAATCAGTTAATCTTACTTTGTAATTCCAACAGTTGCACTGAGGAGGTAGATTTAAACTGTCAGTGCTCTAACCAACTAGCACTAAACTTGGGCTAAGAGATCATTTTTTTCCTGTGCTTTTAAATAATACTTTTTTACTCATTCAGAAGTCTAAGAAATACTTACTTCTCTTCCTCAGCAGTATTTTACAGGGATCAGAAAGCCAAAAATGGGGGATGCAGAGGCTTTATAAAGGCACCAGGTAGGAGATGGTACTGCCTTGCAGGCTGGGACTTCCTACCTGGCCTGTGAGCCTTGATGGGATTAAGTTGATTAAATCCTTTGGGGTCTTCCTCAACAGTCTTACACAGGGATCAGGAAGCCCATACTTGCTTCTTGAACATAGGAAGTATTTGACATCTATCCATATTTTAATTTTTAGCACATTTCCCATAAAGAAAATTTGTAATCTAAAATCCTGACAAATGACAAACCAAATGGTGTACTTTATTATTTTAATTATCATTACTAAAGTATTTTCTTTGTGGGAGGGGTTCAATTTTTATATATTATTATATTATGTTTCTTTTGTTTTATTTTGATTTTGGTTTTTGGTCCACACTTAGCTGTGCTCAGACTTCACTTTTAGTGATGCCTTTGGAACTATAGGCTTGCTAGGGATTGAACTAGTATTGACTGTATACAACACAAGTGTCTAAATCGTATACTATCTCTCTAGCCCCTATATTATAGCCCTAATAAAATTTTACTAAATATTGTCTATTTACCTAATAGCTAGCAGTTACTTAATATCTTTTAGTATATTTATATGCCAGAAATTATTTTGGGAAGTGTATATGATGTGTATAATCTGTATATAGATATTGCACAAACATATAACTGAAAAAATACATAGTTTATGTATGCACACATAGATACTTGTATGCATACTTTAAGCTATCTCTATATGTTTACTAGAATAATTTTTCACATGTCAAAATTGAATCACAGAGACCATAAATATTTTTCAGGACTACTAATTAATAACTTATCAGGGATTTTTATTTTTATGTAATGAACATCTTTTATTAAATTAGTACATTTTATCCTCAAACAATATAGCTATTATTATCCTCAGTTATAGATAAGAAAACTGTGACACAGAGTGATTGAATAACTCTTCTAGGTTACATTTGGTTAGTGAGTAAATAAATCAAGTTCTGATTTTAGAAGATCAGACTGAGAATCTAGAGTCATAACTGACATTAAAAAGTTAACAATTTCTCAATATGAACCTACAATATTACTGTGAAAGATTTGTAATCCACTCTGGTCATAATAAAAATTATAAAAAAAGTTAACAATTTGATTTCTTGGCAAGAGAGAACTGGTTTCAGGAATCCTAAGCATACCATTATTCATTGTGCTCAAGTTTTATATAATGGGATAGGTTTGAATATAATGCACACATCTTCCTATTTATTTTTTATCATCTTTAGGTGCCTTATATCACTGTGTAAATATACCATGTAAATAGTCATTATACTATATGATAAGGAATTAGGAGTTCCAATTCTTGATAAAGTCATCATAGATTTACCTACAAAACATAGATTTTTCTATGCGTGGTTGGTGATAAGGAAGGATAATGTATTGGTTTAGTGTTATTGTAGTAATGAAGTAAGCTTATTACCATATTTATTAAAATGGCAGCAGTTAAATTATTGATTATTATGTGGCAGTCTCTGAGTTTCGATTTTAGGAAGTTTTAAATCATTTATTTTTAAAACCTTCCTCCAAATTAGGCATCTGAATTTCATTTTAACGGTGAGGAAGAAGACATTTTGGAATATAAAATAATCGTTCTGAGGTTTCCAACCAATAAGTGAGAAAGTGAACTTAATTCTGTTCTTTCAGATATTAAGCCTACATAATTTACTCCACATCCTATATTGATTTTTGTATTTCAGTTCATGGATGCTCTAATACAGTAATAGCCCTAGTGGCCTCTCTACAAAAAATAATGTAGTGTGAATATTAAGTGTTCAGAGAGATGTAGATAGTTTATTAATTTACATAGTAGGCAAACTAAAATTAATAATTTTTAGGAAGGAATTGTGTAAATCAATAGAATTTCATTCCATGAGTGATAGCAAGGAAAATAAAAATCAGTAGAATAGGATATGAAAGCCATAAAGTAAACAGAAGTCAAGTAATAAAAATATTTATACCATGAATTTTATTTTTACTCTTCTTTTCAAAATAAGCAGGTGTACATGCTTTGTATTCAATAAATATATATTTTTTATTTGTGATACTCATTCAAAATTTGTCTAACACATCCTCTGTCCTCATATTGAACTGCTGATATTTTCTGGCAGGAGCCTCTGGGACTCCTGAGCACACTTCAGATATTACCCCTCTTTCCACTTTCCCCAGTTAATATGGTTTGCTTAAATGACTTCTTCAGTAATTTCATTTTAAGTGTCATTAGCCAGAACCATATCTTAATAATTGAAAATGTAATGTTAAATATTAGAAATATTTAAAATTAACTTTAAATATTGAATCTATTACCTTCTTTGTGATATAATTGACATTCTGAAAAACATAGGACATGCTTTCAGAAAATGTATTATTAGGTACCTCATGTGTATTTTTGACTGTTCAAACATATGAGAAAGGAAGTAATGCCACTTATCGCAAGGGAAAACATGATATTTACCAGTGACTTAAAATGGAGTCACTACTTCATCAATCACTTTTTATTTTTCCAGCTGCCCTATCATGAAAGGTGCTGAATCAGATATTCCCAAGTGCTATTAGCTTGAACATGAAGGACTTTAAAAAGTATAACTGAAACAGCTCCTGATATATAGCAAGTTGAAAAAATGGGATTCATGAGAAGTGGAAGAAAATGAAATACTATAGACATCATATAAAAATATGCTTGTCTTCTCTCCTTGATAAAAACTCAAAATATAAAGCACTTTGGATCACAGTTATCTTTCACTATATTCTTCTTTAATTCCTAGAAATTATATTGAATTGTGTTTTTAATCTATTGTTGCTATTTACTAGATTCCTAGTATTAGAAGTAGGTAAGGGATAAATTCTCAGATATTGTGGACCTTGAATATGGTTTTAATAATATAATGTAATTGGTTGATGTTAAATGGCGTGATTTTACTGTAAAACTTTAATTTATGTTAATTACTACCTTTATTTAATTAAGCATTGATTACATTAAAAAGAATGGTTTCTAAATAATCCATATTTTTATATTTCAGAGATATATTAAACATGTTTTATATAGATATGAAATATTATTACTGTTATTACTACTTTTGCTGTTTCCAGTACTCCTTGAAGACTCATTTAATATTAGAGAGTATCCTAAGATGATATTTTTTCATAAAAGTTTTTTTGAAGATGATCAGGACCATTTTTTTCATTAAAAATTATAATAAAATATGGCTCAATGGACAAATGACTGAGTCATATAGCTATATACCATAGATAACTAACAATAATTTAATTTCAAATAGAAAAACAGAGATCTTGGTTTGAAAATATTTATAATTTTCTTATAATAGTCATAATTCTTTTTTTATAGAAAAGTTGTACATGCAAAGCAACTTTTCTCTTGGAAGAAAATTTGTGTGAATTAATACAACATCCTAGAAAAATCAAAAGCAAAATCGTGTGAAAAAATGTATAACATCTGATATATAAAACACAACATGGTTTCAAATATTTTATATGAATTAAACTTTTGTCATTCACAATGGATTGATTTTAACTTGCTGAAAGTAGAGAGATAATATGAAGGGCAGCCTTTGCACATGGCTGGCCTGGGTTGATCCCTAGTCATAATCCCTGAGTAAACCAGTAATGACCACTGAGCATAAAACTAGGAATAAGATCTGAGGATTTATATTATTTTATTTTGTTATATTATATTATTATATTATATTATATGATACAAATAAATATAATGTTTTAGTTTGACAATACTATGAGCAAAACTTATTCTAAATCTTAACAGAAATTTATACACTTCTGAATCCTGTGTAGTATCTTGATGGTGCATAAAATTTAATAAAATTACTATATTTTATATATCAATGAAACAATACTAATGATCCAGGTGTAGATTATCTAGTTTCTAACACAAACTTATTTTTTTTAAGTACTTCTGCTTTTATTTTCTAGGTTCTATCCTGGAATAGATTAAGGAAAAGAGGGACCTAGTTGAGATTGAATAAGTGACTTTGTATTATTGTTCAATAATTCAATAACATATGTCAAATATTTATTGCAATAACAGTAAAACATTGCAGTCTGTCTGACATATATAAACTGACTAAAAGTTTATGGCTCAAATTGGCAAATGTAAATATATATATATACACATATATATACTATCATCTATAATATTTATGAATTTGTTTTATGTATAGGCTGATGAGAAGAGTTTAGCCTTATTTAATAGTTACCAAGTATAAACTATTAAAGTAAATGGAATGGCCACTTAAAGTTTCACTTATAGATGGCTCACTCATATAACTGGCATATTGGTTCAGATGGTAGCTAGAAGTCCAGTTGGGACCAGTAGCTTTGGTCTCAAAGCGTTTTTACAGTAAATCCCCAAAGTTACCCTACCTCATTGTGACAGGGTTGCTCAACCTAAAAAGTAAATTATTTTAACAATATATTCAGGACATAAGGTACTGAATCTTGTTTGACTGTTTTTGGAATTAAAGCATAATAATTTAAGGAGATGGGGAACTGTAGGATAAGTTAATTTTGGGGATAGAGATTGTTCAGAATAATTTAAATAGCAGATGGGGCACTTGATAAAAATGGGTAAATCAGACTTTCATGTGTTTTAAGTAACTAGGGATGAAATACACAATGAGATTGTGATGGAGTTAAGATAAACAGCACTGATGAGCTGTTGCCTAGAGCTTGTGTAGTTTTTGAATGTCCTACTACCACTTATTGGGGTTGGGGTTGATGAAAAGATAGACAATTTGCTTTAATCCTACAGGTTCATCCTGAGGGTTTTATCCTGGAAATTGGTAGGAGAATGCTCTCATTATAACATATTTACTTTTTGACCCAGATAACTAGATTGAAGCACTGTGGCATTTGTAGGAGAGGAACACTCATAAACACTCATAGAGATTCTCTCTGAGTAGTGCCAAATGTAATATGAAAACTATTCTTTCCTCTTAAATTTGTTTCTGAGAAAAGGAATCATGTTAATAAATAAGCATGAAATGAAAATGACATAAATATATAATAAATACATATAACAATACATAAATATAAAAATAAATATAATAAATAAATGAGATAAATATAGAATAAATGTGTAATCTATGTATAAAGAGGATAGTTGATCAAAACGCTCTTTTAAAAACAAATCTGGATTTCTTTTTTTTTTTTTTTTTGGTTTTTGGGCCACACCCATTTGACGCTCAGGGGTTACTCCTGGCTATGTGCTCAGAAATTGCCCCTGGCTTGGGGGACCATATGGGACGCCGGGGGATCGAACCGCGGTCCATTCCTTGGTAGCGCTTACAAGGCAGACACCTTATCTCTAGCGCCACCTTCCCGGCCCCAAATCTGGATTTCTTAATGATTAACTTTCAAATGGACACTTTGAGTGAAAAATTAGAAAGTTACTTTTAGAAACACAAACTTTTTAGTTTTAGTTCTCAACCTCTAGCCTGCAATTAGCACCCAGTGACTGGATGAATGAAGTAAGATAAATGCCTTTGAGTGAGCAATCCATCAGACAGAAAAGACAGTCTGGCGCTTGTTTAGTAAAAAAGATGTGCTATTTTTGTATGGTCGATCAATTAGACTGACTCATCATTCAGGTCAAGATGCACATTTATGTAGGTAGAATCAGTCTGATAACAAATACCATTTCCACCAGGAAGGCTGCGTGTGATTGAGGGCATCTCCAAGCTTTTAAGAAAGATATAAGATGTAATTATGTGTGTTACAGCAGATTTTTCAGTGACATTTCTCAGATGAGTTATAAAATTTGAGACCATTGCCCTGAAGGGGTTTCAAAAAAAGATGAATCACATTCTTAAGTTTGGGGTGATTTAAAAATATATACCATTTTGTATTATTTATTGTAACCATGAGTTTTCCTCATCTACCTTTTCTCTAAGTTCTCAGACTTTGAAAATTGCAATTGGGTACTCAAGTGTCAAATTTGCTGAAGATAATGAAATGCTTACCTTGCACATTTGCATGCTATATATACAGTTTTGTTTCCAAATTAGAATATTCTGGGAAATCTCAAAAAAGGCCCTCTAAATTTTAAAGTTTTCTGGCCTTCTGAAAACTTTTATGAGCTTTATTTCAGTGCAAAGGACCATTTAAGCCTTGGACCCAGCACATTTGTATTCTTTGAAAATGTTCCCAAAGTCTATATCAATATATTATGTGTACATTTGAAATGAGGTTCCACACTTCATAAACCTATGTTCTGTATTAAACTTCATCTGGGGAAGTCTGTATCAGTTTTCTAGGGTGTAAAGTGATGGAAAAAATGAATCTTGTTTGAATTGATGTTAGCTTGCTTATGAAATGGCCTCTTGGGGCATGAAGGCGAGTGGCTGGAAATTTGTGTCTGCGAAGTAGGCTGGAATCTGTTTAAAATTACCTCCAGATAAGAGGTATGAGCTGGGTAATGAAATGATTTCAATAGTATGAAACATTTGTTTTTAATGTAGAAGTCATTGGACATGAGAATTGTCTGCCTATAGTATTTTTCTCCCTGACAAGGGATTTCCTGCTCTTAAAATATCCTTTCTAAATTTCTCTTGAATTGTTTGCCAATGCAATCCAGAAATCTTGTTAGTCTAAGCGAGAAAATCGGTATTAACTTTCCTTGTGCTAACATTTTCACTATTGACCCAGGATTAAAAAGCCAAAAGTGAGTCAGTCCTACAGACATACTTGAAAATGAGTGACAGCTGTGTCAAGAGGGAGTGATATTTTATCAAATGTTAGGAACAAATATCCAGCTAAATTTTGAATACATGACTTTTCATTGTGAAAATAGTTTTCCTTTCATTCTGAATTTACAGCACACGATCAAGTTATTTTCTTACTAGTATATGTACATTAAGGAAATCACTAATATTGAAAAGAGATAGATTTTTAAGACCCATAATGTTACTTCTAATTTTTTTCAGACTGCCAGTTGGTTCTCTATGATGTGGCCTCTATTGTGCTTAGAATCTGGATAAAATAAATAAAATAAGCATATGCCCCTGTCACCACAGGAGTATGTTAAAATATTTTCTATGTTAATTGGCAGCTTCATTTGCAATCAATTTACATTTTCCTTTCCACTGAATAATAAAATCAGAAGTTGGATAATAAATAACTGTTTCTTCTTGAATATTATTTACATAAAATATTTTCTAATGTTCATGGTGATTTTAAGTTGGAAAAATGTCATTAGCAAAGAAAAAATTTGGCAGACTTCTATTTTGCCTATTTTAGTGTTTATAACTTCTGTTCTTCACCTCTGGTCCTTTCAGAAGAGTACCAAAGGCCATAATCAGGCGATGAAGATGCCCTGCTCTCAGTTGTAAGATTTACAGAAAAAAAATATATAATGGCATTTCTAAGTTATATTATTGCCACAAATTCAAACAATATTCTGTAAAGGATGCTACTGTAATTGACAACAACTGTCTTTCAATTTTGTTGTTTGAAGGGATATGGAGAGACATAAAGAGGGAATAAAAGAAC
Source organism: Suncus etruscus (assembly GCF_024139225.1). Lineage (NCBI taxonomy): Eukaryota > Metazoa > Chordata > Mammalia > Eulipotyphla > Soricidae > Suncus > Suncus etruscus. Next base: position 133,937,699 of record NC_064851.1, read on the forward strand.
ATAAAAGATGAGAGAAGTAGGAGTTGAGAAAAGAAAAAGAAAACTAGAATAGGGAGGAAGAAAAACTGACTTGAGAGGGATGAGAAAGCAACTAGCATTTGAAAATAAAAAATGTTCTAGAATTAAAAGAAAGCTCAGGAAAACCAGAGAAACAGACACAATTATTAAAGTATTGCATTCTCCAAAATCAGTGTTGATAACTTTTCATTGCCACTTTGGGTCTTTGAATAGGTTTCTAAGCTTCGTGTGAACTTTCTTGAGGCTGAGAGCTATGCAAAATGTGAACTGGGATGTTGCAATGGTCATTTGAGTTGAATTGCTCGTTCGAGTGTTTTTTTTTTTTTTTTTTTTTTTTTTTTTTTTTTTTGATTTTTGGGCCACACCCGGTAACGCTCAGGGGTTACTCCTGGCTATGCGCTCAGAAGTTGCTCCTGGCTTGGGGGACCATATGGGACACCGGGGGATCAAACCGCGGTCTGTCCAAGGCTAGCGCAGGAAAGGCAGGCACCTTACCTTTAGCGCCACAGCCCGGCCCCATTCAAGGTGTTATACAACTGATATTTTTAAAAGTTTTTTTAAAGACACATTTATTTTAAATATTTCCAAAAAAGAATATTTGCATAAATTAGTTTTCACAGCTTCCTTTTTTTCTTTTAATAATATTTTATTTAAACACCTTGGTTACAAAAATGATTGTGGTTGGGTTTCAGTCATATAAGAGGACACCCCCCATCACCAGTGCAAGATTCCCACCACCAATGTCCCAAATATCCCTCCTCCCCACCCACCTGTACTCTAGACAGGCTTTCTATTTCCCTCATACATTCTCATTGTTAGGATAGTTCGCAATGTAGTTATTTCTCTAACTAAACTCATCACAACATCCTTTATTACAAGTAGATAGTCAGTAAAATAACATAGGTGCTAAAGATTTATCGTCATGTCAGTAGTTAATTGTGACTTTTTATTTGTTGCCTAAAGATACTATTTAAACTCTATATTCTTTTTTGTTTGTTTGTTTGTTTGTTTGTTTTTGGCCACACCTGGTGACACTCAAGGGTTACTCCTGGCTCTGTGCTCAGAAATCACTCCTGTTTTAGGGGACCATATGTACGCTGGGATTGAACCTAGGTCCGTCTTGGGTCAGCCGCATGCAAGGCAAACACCCTACCGCTATGCTATTGCTCTGGCCCGTTAACTCCATATTCTTAATCAGTTCATCTAATTTCATCATCTCTCTAGTCAAAGAAAGTCTTCTCCTATATCTTAACTAGTTTCTGGCCTGCCTAATCACTTCATAAAACTACCAGTCATTGTACTTTACTTATATTTTTAAGCCCCCCCACTTTACTTATATTTTATACTTTTTCCTTATTTTATAATACAAAACTGTAACTGGAAAATATTTATATATATAAATATATACATTTTCAAATGGACTCACTAATTTTTATTCTATTGAACCAAAATTGCGATACCAGGAAACAATCTAAGTTGGTTTAAGACATTCCACACTGGTAGAATTATTTGTATATTTGTTCTTCTTTTGCTTTAAAATTTCAAAATGATGAGAATATTTTGATGATCATGAATGTTTGGACATTATGGCATTGTACATCCCTTTCAAAGTCTTTGTATCTAGCTATATTATTATTTGCCAAATACATGACTGTTTTATATTTTATTTTTGAGTGACTCTTTTTTTGCTACCTATCATCTTAGTGTGTAATTATTTAGTTGACTCATTTGAAAGCATATAAAAGGAAATCAAGAGAACAATAAAAGACATTAGAGAAAAAATAATACATTTTGAAGTAAAAAAAATCTTGTCTTAATATATCTAAAATTTAAAACATCTACCCCCACTCCTTCAAACAGTGATAAATTATGAGAAAATAATGCTTTTCATGTAGAACTATCTATTCCTTAAGTTTTTGCAAAAGAATGTTTTTCTTATAGGTTAAGAAAGTAAATTGTTAGCTTTCATATAAAGAAATAACTTACAAAATAACTTAAAAACTATTAGAGAAGGAAGGTAAACAAAACTGGAAAATAACTTTTAATTCATTCCATACATAAAAGTCAAATCATGATGAAGACCTTGACATCATACTTAAATCCAAATATTACATTGAGAGAAACATATGTAAAACACTTCATATCATTGAAGATAGGTATATCTTTAATCAAATCTTTAAAGAAGTTAAAACAAAGATAAACAAATGGAACAATATCAAACTAAGATGCTTGTACATACTGTTGTAGATAATAAACTATTTTTTGTATTATCATAGGCCAAAACAAAAAAAGAGAGTATTATCAATATTTTAAGAGCTGTCCCATTTGTATCACAACACTCTTATTTATTAAAATATGTATGTGGTACTAGTTGAAATTAAGATTAGCTAACTTGTTTTATTTTCATAGGGTTCACATAGTTATGGAATTGTATGATAAGATAAGATATAAGATAAGGCATGTGGTAGGCTATACACATGGAAGAGATTTTAGAAACTCTTAAGAGAAAAGTCAGTGCTTAAAACAGTAAGCAACTGTTTTTTTATATAGTGAGCAAATTAACTTCGATTAAAATTGCATGATCTGATGTCACGAACAGTCCTAACCAAATGCAATTTTAATCAGCCTTTAATTTTTTTGGATTTGTTTTACACGTCATATCTTTTTTCCTGTGGACACTCTGCTTTCAAGTTTCCTTATACATTGGAAGAATTTGATGTGTCATGTGAGTGAGCTTACTCTCCACAGATATTTTAGCCAATGGTAGTATTCTGGATTCTTTCATCTGTTACTGCCATAGAGGAAATCCCTTGTGCAAATTCATATTCCTTTGGTGAGCAACATTTGGACTGGTGGGAACTGGTATGAATTTATAGATAAGTTATATATAAATAAATAAGTGAAGTTGCTCCAAAAATAGAGCTATTGGGCCCGGAGAGATAGCACAACGGCGTTTGCCTTGCAAGCAGCCGATCCAGAACAAAAGGTGGTTGGTTCAAATCCCGGTGTTCCATATGGTCCCCTGTGCCTGCCAGGAGCTATTTCTGAGCAGACAGCCAGGAGTAACCCCTGAGCACTGCCAGGTGTGGCCCAAAAACCAAAAAAAATAAAACATAAAAAAATAGAGCTATTATAAGAAATAAGGCTAGAAAGAAGGAAAAAGGAAAATTCTTGATTTTTTTGGAGAGTGGGTGGCATTGCATGTAGTCAACCTGTGTTTATTTCTGTCATCTCATATAATTCCCAGAGTCTTCCAAGAGTGATTTTTGAGTGCAGAATGAGGAGTAATCCCTGAACACTGATTAGTGTATCCTGAAAGAAAAAAAAAAGCTATAAAGCTAGCCTTTTGGTGTTGATCTTAAATGCTTCATGTAATTGGGTTAGTATTAGTTTTTGAAACCAGATTTTATTTTGTGTTTATAGAACATCTTAAACCACTTTTGTCATATATGAAGATATCCATGAAATAAACGAGTTTAGCTAGAGTTAATAGTCTGAGGAATGGAGCAGATAAAGATCTAAGGCTCTTAATTTTAAATTACTTGAAAGTAGGTGCCCTGCCAGAACACCCAATGGGCAGGAGAACTGTATGCAGTCATTTTATCTGCCACCTTTCCTGGAAGAAGACAATCTTCTGAGATTTTTTCCTTAGCTTTCTCTTTCTTCACACATTCCCTTATGAGATATAGCATGCGCGCGCGCGCGCACGCACACACACACACACACACACACACACACACACACACACACACACACAGACGGCTTAGTTGACATTAAGTAGGAATTTCTCTGTTATCTGCATGTTGATTATTCCTGAATAACACATGTCCAACATGGAGTATAGTAAAGGTTTTCAGTCCACGAAGCTGGGAGCCCCCTGATCCCATGCTTTATTCTATTATGTTTGTCTTCTTTTCGTAATCTTCAAGGCTTCAAGTCAGTTCATCTGGGGCTTAACTCCAACACATTGAAAGAAATAGGTTAGGAAATGCAGTATTTTCAAATCTTACTTTATACCATATCTTCATCATATTGATCTTTAAACACAGCTCGAATATAGATGAGAAATCAGTATGAGAATTGTATGAGTAAAATTAATGAAATATTGTTTCTTCAACATCTATTTTAAAATGTTTTTTTCTTGTTAATATAGTAATATAGTTAACCATAATTCAAAATTTTTTATTTTATTTTATTTTTATTTTGGTTTTAGGGGCACACCTGGTGGTACTCAGGGGTTACTCTGAATTCTGCCCTTAGAAACTGCTCCTGGCAGTCTGGGGGACCATATGGGATGCTGGGGATCAAACTTGCATCTGTCCTGGATCAGCTGCATGCAAGGCAAATGCTCTACTGCTTTGCTATCACTCCAACCCAAATTCTCTTTGTTTGAATAAGTTTGTTTGATTTTGGGTCAAAGCATAATGAAGGAGTACACTCATTATTACATTTAGAGACCATATAGGATGCTGGGAATTGAACCCAGGTCCATCCTGGGTGGGCCACATGCAAGGCAAATGGCCTACATCTGTGTTATCTCTGGCCCCCATAATTCAAATTTAAAGGGGTTTATAAAACTAGGCTCCTAAGTAGAAATATATTTCCTATAAAGCATACAAAAATTAATTACTTCATCATAAGGAATTTGTTGAAAATAGTGGGTAACTGGTGTACCATAGTCATAGTTCCACTCTATATTTCTTTTTTATTCCAGCTGTGTATTTTATATTAATCTTATAGACTTAGTAATATGAATATTATTAATCTTTTTATATTACCTAAAGTTTATATTATATTCATATAGCATTTCAAAATACTTAAAAAATCTATAGCCTAGGGCCCGGAGAGATAGCACAGCGGCGTTTGCCTTGCAAACAGCCGATCCAGGACCAAAGGTGGTTGGTTTGAATCCCGGTGTCCCATATGGTCCCCCATGCCTGCCAGGAGCTATTTCTGAGCAGAAAGCCAGGAGTAACCCCAGAGCACCGCCGAGTGTGACCCAAAAACCAAAACAAAAAAAAAATCTATAGCCTATATGACACTATTCCTTGTTTTGATAGGTAGCGAGGAAATCAATATTCAGGCTCTGGCAATCTGCCTTTCCAGCTCAGTTTATATACTCATTTTTTAAATGCAAACTGAGATTGGATGGTTGTGCAAGGATGACAGCTCAATGGAATCATTTATAGGTTGTTGTTAATCTAATGCTTTGTTGAACCAGTTTGAAAATCTTGGTGTTCTTTAATTTAGCACTGTGCCCTGCCGGAAGGGATGGCAGATTGGATAATATAGGTACAGCAAGGTCAAGTGTTGCTATTCATTTTGCAAGTTTCAGTTGTTTCAATTATGAGTTATCTGCTAAGATCCTCTGGCAAGGTATAATTTCTTTATTAGAAAGACTTAAAAATTCCAGAGAGAGTTATCAATTAGTTTTGGTTTATTATGTTACTAAGAAATTAATCCTTCCAAGCCTTTGATTAAATCTTCATAGTCTAGAGTTCACTAATGTGTCTATTATATGATATATCACTGGCAACCTGAATGCTTTCATATCTCATTTGTACTCAGGAAAGTTTAATATTTAAATTAATTTACTGTTTTCTCCAATGATTGTTAAGAATGTTTTATACCTACTGTTTGACTTTTTCTTGGCTTTTTGGTGTGACTTATTTTCTATGTTCAATGTTATTATAGGAAAAGATATTTTATTTTAAGTTAATTTATTTTGTTTTATTTATTTATTTTTATTTTTATGAGAAACTCTCAATTTAATTGATTTGCATTACTAAGTAAGAAACTACTATTGCTACTACTACTTATTATTATCTTTATTTCTTTTTAAAATTATCTTTATTTAAACACCGTGATTACAAATGTGATTGTAGTTGTATGATTTCAGTCACGTAGAGAACACCCTCCTTCACCAGTGAAACATTCCCACCACCAATGTCCCAAATCTCTCTCTTCCCCCCCCCCACACCTGTACTTGAGACAGGCTTTCTACTTCCCTCATTCATTCACATTGTTAGGATAGTTCTCAATGTAGTTATTTCTCTAACTGCACTCATCACTCTTTGTGGTGAGCTTCATGTCATGAGCTTCACCTTCCAGCCCTCATCTCTTTTGTCTCTGACAATTATTGTCTCTTCACAGACATGTTACTTCTCTCTCTCTCTCTCCATTTTTTATTTTTCCTTTTTGGTATTGTGGTTTATACTATTGTTAGAAAAGGAGTACCATGCATATCACATTATCCCTTTTCAGCACCCAGTATTTTGTTTGTTTGTTTCTAGGTCACATCTTGCAACACTCAGGGGCTACTTCTGGCTCTGTGCTCAAAAATTACTCCTGGCAGGCTTGGCATATTGGATGCTGGAGATTGAACCCGGGTTGGCTGCATGCAAGGCAAACATCCTAGCCACTCTGCTACCTCTCTTGCCCCAAGAACCCAGTTCTTGTTCAGAGTGTTTAATTTCAACTAGCATTTTCATAGTGGTACCTTCTCTATTCTAACTGCATTCACCACTCTTTGTGGCAAGCTTCCTTCCATGGAGTGGTCCTACAGACCCTCATCTCTATGGTCTCTAGATATCATTACCATACTATCTTTTATCTTTCTTATATCCCACAGATAAGTGAGATTATTCTCTATCGATTCTTTTCCCTCCGACTCATTTAACACAGAATAAAACTCTCCATATCCATCCATGTATAAGCATGGCTTATTTTTCCTAATATTTTTTAATTCATTCAACCACCCTGTAACATTAGATTGGTGAGATCAGACAATTGAATGCAATTTTTGAAATAGGGTCAGAGAGATATAGCAGGTAAAGATTTTGCCTGTATGTGGCCAAATTAGGTTCAGTCCTTGACACTACATATGGTCTCCCAAGCACAACCAAAAGTGATGCCTGAGTACTGGATAAGAATGAAGCCCTGAAAACTGCTGGGTGTTTTCCTCAAATAAAAAACTTTGAAAATAAAGGAATTTAATGTCATTTTTGTATAGTTTATGAATATATTATAGTCTTGTGAGGTCATTTCTTTGCTTCTAAGTGAATTTATATTTAGGGTATATATTTAGTATATCTTGCAGTTCTCATCTTGGTTCTATCATTTCAATAGTTGCTGTTACCCGTTTTTGTGCCATTCCTTTGCTCTTGAATTATGCCCTGGGTATAGTATTTTTGTGCTGATGCCTGTTTCATTCAGTTTGTTATATTGTACCATTCCATCTTCACTCATAGGGTTCATTAAAAGATCTTTTGTGCTATAATGATTCCTTTGTATGTACTTTTTTTTGATTTTGCTTTGCTCTTATTGGTTTTAGGATTATACTTTATCTTTGTCTATAATCATTTAAGTAATATTGGTGTTTTTCTTTTTGTATTTATTCAGTTTGGCATTAGTTTAGCTTCTTGGATCCAGGTGTGAGGGAGTTGATTCTAAGATTAGAGAAGTTTCCAGTCATAATCTCTACTAAAAACTTCTTTCTCATTCTCTATTTCCCTCTCTTTCTGTGACCCTTATAAATCCTATATAATGTCTCTTAAGATTGTCAAAAGATATGTTCAATTAATTATTTTTAACTATTTTACTTTTATTCTCTACTATATTGGATGGTTTCTTGCATTGTGTGTTTGAGCTCACTGATTGATCTTCCGCTTCCATCAACCTGTTGCTTTTTCTTTTTGTAGAGCATTTTTGTTCCTTTACTAGCCATTTCAATTTGGTAATTTTGGCTTGAATTTTTTTCTCACTTTTTGTTGGAGCTTTTCTTTAATTCAGTAATAGGCCTAGTACTGTCATTTTGAATATTTTATAAGGAACAACAGAGACCACTTGTGTACTTGGGATTCTTCCCAGGCTTTTTAAAACCTTTCCAATGATTGTAGGTGAATCCCTGTGCTACTTCCTTGCATCTGCACTGTGTGATTTGTAGTGGATAGGGTCTTATTTTCTATATGCTTATTCCCCTTAAAAACAGGATTCTTGCATGAAATTTGCTGTCACAATGGTACTTGATTTTCTTGGACCATCATTTCAGCAGCCTGTGTTCCTTAGGCCATAGATATTAGGGAAGGAACATGTGTACATGCATGTTTTGCCAGAAGACTGTGGGTGGGATGATTCCTCCCTCTCTCCTGGGGCAGGGGACCCAAGTAGTTGTGTTGTTATACTGAGGACTTGCATAATAAGATTCATGAGTGCACTCACTCTAATACCATCTCCCATTGAATTAACCTTTTTGCCATCTGAGCTATCTGCCATAGCTCTTTGCTAGTCCACATATTAGCTTAGAAATCATATATTTTCTTGATTGGCAATTTCAGATTATATATTGTGATTTGTTTTTGTATGTTTTGCCATTTCAGACAATGATTTGGGTCTCCTTCTGGAACATTGTTTAGAGTCACTCACTGTAGTGCTTAAATTACCATGTAGTATCAGGAATTGAACCTGGGCGTTTCTTATGTAAAATATATTATAGTCCTATATTGTGACTTTTTATAGCCTATTGAAAGTTACTATTTTAGTAACTGTTTTTTATGTTTGTCCAAACCTGGTCCTTTATTATATATATATACACATACAATATATTTTATATATAGGCTTTTTGAGTCTGTGTTGATAGCATTTTTCAGAATTTGGAAATTCTTGCCTAATATCCTCAAACAGTCTATTTTTTTTCTATTGTTTTTCCTTTTTCCTCCCTGAAATCTTATGAACAAATCTTATCTGTCTCTTACTCTCTCTATTTTTTATTTGTTGGTTTTTTTATTTGTTTGTTTTGGGGTCATACCTGGTGATGCTCAGGGGTTTTTCTTGGCTCTGTGCTCAGAAATCGCTCCTGGCTTGGGGGGATCATATGGGACACCGGGGGATCAAACTGCAGTCCACTGTAGGTCAGCCACATGCCAGGCAAACGCCCTACTACTGCTCCACCACTCTGGACCCATTGGTTTTGTTTTTTGAGGCCAAACTTGGCTTAGTTCAGGGCTTCTGGCACTTTTCAGATATCATTTCTACTTGGATTTGGAACCTTATGAGGTACTGGGAATTGAGCCTGGGTTGGCTTTGTGCAAGGCCAAAGCTCTATGCAGTGTACCCTCCTACCTTCACATTTAAATATTCTTCACCTTTTTTCCCCACTGTGTTATTGTTTAGAGAGTTTTTAACAAACTGTGTTTCAGTTGGCTAATCCTGTTTTCTTCTGTGGCACATGTAGAAAACTAATTATTATGTTTTTTTATACTATTATAGCATTATTTAATTCTAGAATTTATATTTATACTCGATTAGTGCTTTCTACAGTTTAAAATTATTTTATTTAATTAATTAATTTATTTTTTGGTTACACCGAGCAGCACACAGGTGTTACACCTGACTCTGCATTCAGAAATCACTCCTGGCAGGCTTGGAGCACCATATGGGATGCAGGGGATCAAGCCCACTTCTGTCCTATTTCAGCTGTATGCAAGGCAAATACCCGACAGCTGTGCTACCACTCCAGCCCCAAATTCTTTTTGTTTGAATAAGTTCCAGTTTTATTCTGGGTCATAGCCTAATGAATGAGTACATACTAAGCATTTTAGAGTACTTGAATTCAATCACTGGTAACTAAATTAAAATAAAAAGGCCCAGGAATTAATGTGCATTTCTTGCATGTAGCTGACCCCAGTTTGATCCCCAAGGATCACATGGCCCCCAAACTACCTGATTTTTTCAAGTAAATCCTGTCATCATAGGCAAAATTTGTGCCATATCTTTGACCTTTGCATAGAACCACTGCTCTAGTTGATGGAGAATATCTTAAAGAGTCTACCAGGTATTCTGAGTAGCATTTGGAAGGTCCCCAAACAAATTAAATCTAAGAAGCTTTTCTTTATTACCTGTACTTATTAGCATTAATTTTAGACTTCTTGCCTTTTAGATATTTTAATATCTCATTTATCTAAGGGTTAGTTGCTATTGTCTTTTTTGTTGTTGTTGCTGGTTTTTAGTGAGTGTATCTTATTTCTGGTCAATTTGGTATTTTTAAAATTTATGCTATTTATATGCATAAAATATTTTAGTGGCTTTTGTGGTGCTTTTTTTCCTCAAGATATGATTATTCTCCTTGCTCAAGGTAAGTTGGGCTATGGAAGAGTTTCTAGTGGTGATGGTGAGTGGATAATGGGTTAAGTGTCAGGCATAAGAGAATGAGAAATCAAGGTTGACTGTCCAGTTCTGGATTGGACATCTTAGTAGTTGGTAGTGCTGCATTCTGAGAGGGGGAGTCCTTAGGGAGGAACTTGTTTAGAAAGTGATGTCTATAGACATTAGCTTTCATTCTTGTGAATTTAAAGTATGTCTGCACTATCTAAGCAGAGACAACATTGTGACATTTTCTGTTTATGTCTATGTCAACTTAAATTTATTTGTGTTTAACTTTTCAAAGTCCATAGCTATTTGAATCTTCGAAGAAAGGGTAGATGTGCAGCAATTAAATTACTATGTTTTAACATGTATCTTTTTATATAATTAGTGAATTCTTTCACCATGACCTCATTTAACATTATGGAAAAATCTGGTTAACTACTACCATCTGGTTCTTAACAGGAATACATGATAATTATTGTTTGATTTATAATGGGGGGTTCTTATTATACACATCTACTTTGCTTGAGTTTGAAGTTCTTAAACAACATTATATATAATGTCTCTGAGCTATAATCTTAGTATAGCTATCCATCGTCACAGAACCTTGGGCATAGAGTATCTTTGATAGACAAGCTTGTATGTTAATCATGTAACAAAGCCCTGCCATCTCTTAGTAATTTGAGAATTTTCTCTTTGCTGCTTTCTTCATAACAGTGTAAACACTCTGGATTTAAGCAAACTTAACACATTTAGTAGTTTAATAACACATCACCAATGCTGATGCATATGTGTTAACAGACATTATGTTTATTGTTTCAGAAATTGTGATTGAAGAAAACAGTGGTCCATTCTTCCACGTAAATCTTTTACACTTAACTTGTTTCAAATATGAATGTTTCAGCATTCAGTCTAATCCTGGACTATTTTCTTTTGTGGTAGTGTTTTCATCTAGTCTTATCATGACTTATGAAATGTAGCTTGAACTAATCACCATTTACTCACCACCTGTGTTATTTCCTTTTTGAGTGTTTCTATTTCTTTTTACCATTTTTAAAAGATAGTATAAGGAAAGATTCTTGTGTGCTTTTCATTTTTCAGGTTAACTTTTTTCTATTTTTTCTCTGTGCTAGTCCAAAAATCTCAGTAGTATCTATCAGTTCCATAAACCAGATACTTGAAGGCATTATAACATTTGAAAACAAGGCTTCTTCTACAAATTATACTGCTGTCTCTATAATCTCCAATGCAATGCCTTGAACTTATTTCAATTTTAAATGCCTTTAAGTGTATCTCCTAATCTTTGTGTGTTAATGAGAGAAACTGTGTATTTAGGGAAAATCTCCAAGATGGTCATGGGACAGCCTGTCACACCCAGATCAAGTTTATTTTTTTCCCTTATATTTTTTGCAAAAGAGAACAAGTGAAGTGAATCCTTTTCTAGTTTAAAGAGTTTGTATAGCATAAAGATAGGTACATGGATTGAATGCTAGTCAGAATATTGTGTATTTTTCTATTAAAAATTTAATCTCAAGGAAGAATACACTAAGCAAACTATTTCTATGGAAAATTGTTCTCAATTTCCTGTTGGCCACTCTTTATGCTTGTGGTCTTTATGAGTCCAGTCAGATTCTCTAAGGAAGGCATCTTTTTAAAAAAATGTTCTTTTCTATTTATCAAATGGGCTTAACTTGTCTCTGTCAACTTTATTTTGTATCTATTCAATTATCAGTGAACTATAGTAGAGAAGTATTGCTTGGTATCAAAGGCATGTGATAAAAAAAATCTGAAATATGGCTCAGAGTTATTGACTGGGTTTATGACCCTGAGCTTCATTCTTCTTGTCAAAAGAAAGTGCACATAAAGATTAGTGAAATTTCAATAGCAAATCTAATAGAGTAAAAACCCAAGTGAAAGTGAACACAAAGACACTCAAAAGTGATATATTACAGAATTGATAAATATAGAAGACTGTTCTGGGAAAGGTTAGCATAAATGCTCTTATTGGAAGAAAAGACTTTTTAATTTCAGCTTCTTCTTTTTTTTTTTTTTTTTTTTTTTTTTGGTTTTTGGGCCCACACCCTGTGACGCTCAGGGGTTACTCCTGGCTATGTGCTCAGAAGTTGCTCCTGGCTTCTTGGGGGGACCATATGGGACGCCGGGGGATCGAACCGCGGTCCGTCTAGGCTAGCGCAGGCAAGGCAGGCACCTTACCTCCAGCGCCACCGCCCGGCCCCCTAATTTTCAGCTTTCTTCTTATAGTTTGTAAATGATGCTTCCCTGATAATATTATTTAAAATTGCTAAAAATTAGTGTGTCAGTTGTGATCAATTTCCTACTGAGTGACAAATATTTAGGGGTAAACAAGTTAATATTTTATGTACTTGCAGACTAATAATGAGGTTTGTTTCATAATAGCCAGAGTTAAACATAGACAACTTTCACTATTATTGTTTAACTACAGAGAGGGTATCAAAAATCAAGGACACTAATGACATCAGTATTCATATACGTCAGTGATATGCAAAGAGGAGACACAAGCAAGAAGAGGCACTAATGTGAAAAAGAGTGTTTGGGTGCGAGAGCGATACTTTGACAGGGAGGGTATTTGCCTTTCAAGTAGAAGAACCAGATTCTAACCCCAGCATCTCATATGGTCTTCGTGAGCCTGCCAGGAATAATTCCTAATATTCCTGATTACCGACTGGTTTTTGTCCTTCAAACAAAACAAACCATCAAAAAAGAAAAAAGAGAGTGTTTCTTTTGTCTGGTCTTGCCATAACCTTGTGGTGGAATATGTGCTCAGGGAACTAGTTATGAAATCCTGCATAGTATGGGACACTATGGGTTTGGACAAGCCATCATTAAGATAGTTGTCAAGCAATACCTGAGACCTGTTTGATCTTCCTAGAATGGGAGCTGGTCTGGTCACCTGGATTTTCAGGAAGTTGTGTATTGTCAGGCTGAGGCAAGGGTTTATACTCCTGCTGTGATATGGGATGTTTGTTAGAGCTTGAATGGAAATCCAAACAGTAAGAGGCAGAAATGAATTTATCCAGATTTAGAGTGTGGGGTACCTTGAGGTGATCTGGAAAACTGGTAAAATATTTAAGTCTTTTTATCCAACATGCCTCAGCTAGGACTGTCTTTACAAGGGATTTCTCAAGGAGAAGAATTTTTGGATTTGGTTCTTCAGTTGATCTCTTCTGAAGGGATCTGGCCTTCATCTTGATTTATTAGTATGATAAGTTTCCTTAAGACTATATGTTGTGTTTCAAAACATTGTTTTATGGGTCCCTGAAATTTATTGTCAGTAGAGTGTCACTGGCCTGGCTTTGTACCTTTTACCTTATGCTTTATTTTTTAAAATAAAGTAAATTCCACACTCTGGTCTTATGTCATTCCTTCAGGAAATTATTTCACTTCTAGCCTATTATTTCACCATTTTACAGATGAGGGAGCAGAGACAGAGTAGTTTGTCAAAGGATACCTAGCTGTGATATTTAGAATTTGATTCTAATCCCACTTTTCTGTTTGTAGGACCCAAACTTTCAGTGAGATATGTATACAATGTGGGCCCTATTACTTTCTGTACATTTTTACTCTATTGTGAATTGCTGTTAGATACAAATAAGTTTGAAAAACTTCAAGTCATCAGTCAAGATTCATTTCTTCTCTCATATTGGAGAAATTTCCAGGGCTGACATAATATTAGTGAACAGGAATGGGGGAGCTTTCTCAAATTTCTGCTTGTTTCTGAAACATGCACCTGTCATATCTAAAGTTTGTTATTAACTAGGTTATATAAAAGATTCATTAATTTTGTCAGTGTTGATACTCCGGGTGAAGCCTAAAGAATTATTTATTCAACTACTGGCTGTTTATTATGGGGTTATTATTAACATATTTATATATAATTCTGTGTTTGTTCCTGAAGCTAATTATAATTGTTAGCGACTTTAAATCCTTTTCTGAGTGTTTTAAATTTAGATTTTAAATAACTAGGTTCTTAAAAAATATGTCCTCATATAAGAACACATTCTTTAGGCTAGTACAACTGTTCACACATGCTAGATAAATTGGTAAACTCATCTCTTTTGGAAACTTTTATTTCTATTCAATTATCATACAAAGTTTTACATTCATACTTTATCTAATATTAAAAATTAGAAAACTCAGAGCTGTAAATTATTGAGTTTCTATTCTACCCCCATGACTGTATCTCCTATTCTTTTATTACTTCAGAATTTGTTTTTGCCCCGAGTCTACATTTTTCTTCATAGTCCAAGGACTGATTGTATTTGATTCCTTGCTCATTACCACCACCAACTCTATCTCTGCATTGAAATATTTTGCTACCAGTAGAATGATAAAATCTGTAAACACAGAACCTTTATGTAAAAATGCTGTGTGGTTTGTGTTAGCTGAGGAAGTGTGGTACAAATGATTTTAAAGTTTTTTAATCATGAATGATGGTGCTGAGAGAAAGATAATTCTCAAAACACGTGGACTCCAGCAGTAGAAAATGTTATTGTTGTAATCAGTATAACAACATCGAGAGCAGTCTTCCCTTAGATACTAATTTGTTACTGACTAGCTTCTTTATTGTTTAAAAGCCAATAAATGTAATATTGAAATCTTGCAATTAAGGTGGATCTTTATTTATGGACATTAAAATTTTTATTTTGGGGCCACATCTGGTAGTGCTTTGTGCTTACTCTTGGCTAGGAACTCAGAGATCACTTCTGACAGGGCTTGGAATCATATGGGCTGCTGAGGATAAAATCTGGATTTTCTACCTATAAGGAAAGCCTTTTCCCCACTCCAGCCCTCTCTAGTTTGTTTATTTGGGGCCTAGCACTAGGGAGTTACTCCCGACTTTGTACTCAGAAATTACTCCTGGCCAGGCTTAGTGAACAAATATGAAGATTGTTAACTGGGATCAAACCCAAGTCAGCTACATGTAAGTCCAAACACCTTTCTGCTGTGCTATAGCTCAGGCCCCCAGGTTACTTTGGTTTTTAAAGAAAACTGTATTGTGGGGCAAATTAGGGAACACCTGGTATTGTTCAAGACTCATGGCAGGCTTTGTATGTAGGAAGAATCTGTAATAATCAAGGGATCTTGTATGGTACCAACAATTGAATCACTCGACCACAAATGAGGCATCCACCTTACCCTAGAACATTCTCTTTAGTACCTAGGAATTTAAGTCTTCCTTGTAAACTTGCGAAATAGGTCATAATTCTCATTTCTTCAAATTCTAAATAGAAAGTAAAAATTAAATAGATGAGAAAAAAATAGCAAGCTATGATAATTTCTCTAAATTATTGACTACATTTTTGGAAATAACTAGGACTAGGTGACAATGAATTCTTTATTTTCTGTTAGCAAGGGAAACAGATGTCTTAACTCCTTTCAGAATAAGATGACTTAAGGAAGAGAACTAGAGTTAACTTTAGTTTCTTTGCTAGAGTTTATTCATGAGTCCATTTGTTGTTTCTTTGCAAAAAAATATTAAGGTTTGTGGAGAGGTAAGAATTTGTACTTTTGCACTTTTCGCACTGGGGAAGTTGATTTCAATCATCTTTGAGAGACTTGTAAAAAGCAAAAAAAATCAATGTCCCTATCATTGGAATTGAGGAAACATCATAGATGAATAAGTAACAATCATTTAAAATATTGAACTAGATAAACTATCAGGATAAATGGAAAGGGAAAATATGATAGTCTAAAGCCAATGCTCAAAATATAGAATTTAGTAACATTGAAGAGGCAATAGCTTAGGGAAAATGTTGAAAAATTGGCTTGATACCATTATATTTTTGTCTGAAGACTTGATCCCTTGAAATTAAATACATGTAAGATAAAATTATCTAAAAAATAGGACAACTTGGTTCTTACTCTCAGAGTAGAAATTATGGTAAATCACTACTTAAAGTATTCTAAATAGAAGTAAACATCTTTTTTTTTAAATAATAGTTTTTTATTTAAAACACCTTGGTACAAACAAGATTGTGATTGTGTTTCAGTCCATATAAGAGGACACCCCATCACCAGTGCTACATTCCCACCCCCAATGTCCCAAATATATCTCCTCCCCAACCCCACCCACCACCTGTACTCTATACAGGCTTTTCTATTTTCCCTCATACATTCTCATTGTTAGGATAGTTCACAATGTAGTTATTTTCTCTAACCAAACTCATCACTCTTTGGTGGTGAGGTTCATGAAGTGGGCTGTAACTTCCAGCCCTCATCTCTTTTATCTCTGAAAATTATTGCAAGAATGTCTTTCATTTTTCTTAAAACCCATAGATGAGTGATACCATTCTGCGTCTTTCTGTCTCTCTCTCTCTCTCTCTCTCTCTCTCTCTCTCTCTCTCTCTCACTCTCTCTCTCTTTTTCTCTGACTTATTTGTTCCACAATAAATAACGTCATGATCTTCCTTTCTTTTACTTAATTTATTTTGTTTTATTTTGAGTCACACCTAGAGGTTCAAGTTTTACTCTTGGCTCTACTTCAAGGATTGCTCTTAGTGATGGTTGGGTTATCATAAGGTGACAGAGATTAAACCCATGTTGGCTACATGCCAGGCCAGTGTCTTATCTGCTGTTTTATATCTCTAGTCCCTTATTTTATTATTTTTATAATTGTGGGAAAAACTGTTTTGGGGCACTCAGTGGTTCTCATAACTTTTGAATGAATCTGTACTCAGATAACTATATTGGATGCCAGGAAACAAATCCAGGCCAGCCACATATAAAGCAAGTGCCTTGCCACATGACTTTTTCCTCTTTCCAGCCCAGGAAATACTCATTTCATGTTACAAATACTTCTAGTGGAAGAAAGCAGTTTGACTTTTAAAAAATTTTAAAGTTTTAAAAGTTTGACTTTTTAAATAGCATAACAATAATGTTTAAGAATAACTAGCTAATTTAGGAAGTGTCATAAACATTTAATCAAAGAAAACACAGAATTTAGAATTTTCCCTAGGGATTACTTTAGAAAATGAAGTCAAATCCTGTTAGGATGATTTTTTTTTAAATTGGAAAATAAACCCATGTCATTCACAAAAGACAATTTTCATGAGCAGTACTTATTTCTAAAAGTCTGATCACTTTCAAACTTCTGTAACAAATGATGTGTATAAACTAAATAATTCCATCTTATAACCCTTAGGCATAGTGTGTGCCTTCAAGTTACTTACCTAATTTGGTTAAAATACACATGAAGTCATTAACTTTATTTGTTAAAAATGCATTCAACTTTCTCCTTTTCAGATTCTTCTTTTGGGATATAAGAAACTTGGGTCAGATAACTGCCAAGATTTACTTCAGCTCTATAATTTTTGAGTACTATCTCAAAGCTTTATGGCTAAAATAGGACAGCTTGTTTGCTTGTTTATTTGTAGGCTGAGCCTATTAAGAATCTTGTTTCTCTGAGTCTTAGAAAATGGAATTGTTTTGCAGACAAGGAAGAAGGTCTCTAATACCTTTCATTGGGTCAGGTTATCTTCCAAAGTGCCTCTGGTACCAGCTGAATTCATATTATCTGCTGTTTCTCTATGCATGTACTTTTCACAGTAGGAAGAGTACCATTACCTCTAGACTGAGTTTTGACATTTCAGAGTATTACCAGTGTGGATTCTGTCCCAGGGACTCTGAAGACCAATCTCTTCCTACTTATTCTGCTTCATACCGATTTTTACACTATTTTCCATTGCTATTTTTCTGTTGTTTCTATTTCTTCTGTTTTTGTTTTCTGCCCTTCCATCCTATAAAAGTTCTTATATTATAAACACTTAAGCAATTTTATAGCTATCTTATGCTAAAAACTTATAACATTAAACTATACTTCTAGAAATAGGATTATTTTCCTGGGTAGACCTTAATGATTACACTAAAATCAATCTTCTTGTATTTTAGATTTATAATGGAGATTACTACATATTCTCTCCATATTCTTCCAACTGAGGGCACTAAGAGACCACTTCTTGTCTTTGACTTTAATATTGTAAATTTACTATACATGTGATCTAATATGAATTTACAATTAGACATTTGTTTTACTAGCACATTGAGCCCAACAATTCTCTGGAGTATAGGACTGTGTGACTCTTCTGAAAACTTAGTGGTCCTGTGACTATGTGAACCCTACATTCATTTTAATACTTAATACTTAGTGGTCTTGTGACTATGTGAACCCTACTTCATTTTAATACTTAATTTCCCAAAATTATGTCATTTTACCACTTTAGAACCATTAGATCTATTTACTTGCTCTTCCTTTTGGAAAATTAATTGATTAACCTAGTGTAGTTGGTAATTGCCTGGTATTCATTGGTTCTCTGATGGGCAGGGTTGAGGTAGTAACACTTGCTTTTCTTTTTCCTTTTAGAATTAAGATGCTATTTTAAAAGAAGCTTCACAATAATAGAAGAAATATTTTGTTGTATTCTTGCTTCCTCCAGTCATGCATATCATCCATCCTTCATCAATATGCAGCTATCAAATAGTAACTTGTTATAATTGATGAATTTATTTTTACTCATTATAATCACCTGAAGACCATAGTTAAGTATGGTATATTGTGGGTGCTAAATATTTTATGGCATTAGACATATATATAATAGTACACATATGTCTCTTGGATATTAGAGTATTGCAATGCCTTACCATTATTGGATTAACATTTTCCTCTCATCTTCTAACTACCAGATTTAAGGAAACAGAGAATCTTATGGCCCCTGGACAGCCATAAGCATACTGTCCCTTTAAGTTAAGGGTGAAGACATCAGTTATGTGTTGCCCCAATGTAACTGTCTTTGGAGAACAGTTGGTCTGCGGTATATATAAGGCTGGGGCAGAAGTGCTGAAGTCCGCGCCCCCTGCTGGATTGCTCCTGCTGCATTGTCACTGCCAGATTGCCAAAGAAACTGCCCACCAGATTCCCTACTCCTGCTGCTTTTGCTGCTTATATTATTATTTCTCTTTCTCTGTTTTTCTTTCAGCCAGTCATTTCCCTGCCTGACTCCTTTTCTCTGGTTTTAACCTTGGCTTTCTATATCTGTCTTTCATCCTAGGGAGCTGGAACATAAGGCTCCTGGCCTCCCAGCTTTGTCTCTCCCTTAATTAAGCCCTGTATCTGACCCTCTCGTTGGGGTGTTAATTGGCCTAAAAACTATTGATAAATTTATAATTTTCAGAATGACATGTAATTGAAATTATAAAATACTAAACTTTTTCTATAGGAACATTTCATCTAGTTTAAAGTTCATCATTTTTGGGGCCGAAGTGATAGCACAGAGGTAGGACGTTTGCTTTGCACGAGGCTGACTCAGAGCGAACCTGGGTTCATCACCAGAGTTCCATATGGTCCTCTGAGCAAGGAGTGATTTCTGAGTACATAGCCAGGAGTAACCCCTGAGTGTCACCGGGTGTGATGCCCCCCCCAAAAAAAATCCAGAACAAAGTTCATCACTTTTAAAGTTTCTCTATGTCTTTTCATGGCTTTATAGTCCATTTCTTATTAGTACAGGAAAAGTGCATTATCTGGATACTGTACAGTTCAATAGTTGCAAACTTAACTATTGAATGATTTCTTGGTTGTGTCCAATGATTTCTTGGTTGTTGCTCTGGGAAGGAAAGATAGCACAGTGGTAGGGTGTTTGCCTTGCATGTGCCCAACCCAGGACAGACTGTGGTTCAATTCCCAGCATCCCTTATAGTCCTCTGAGCCTGACAGAAGCAACTTCTGAGCACAGAGCCAGGAGTAAACCCTGGGCATCACTGTGGATGACTCCTCACAAAAAAAAAATGTTATTGTCATTAGAGTTTTATACTCCCTCCTTTTATCTTCCTTCACCCCAATGCTGTTTGGTAAGTTTTTTTAAAATCAATATAGACTTCTATGAGCACATTACTTTCAACCAAAAAGCATTTATTATTTTTGAATTCTATGGTAAGAATGTTACCTTCTCTAAGAATTTACTTTTTCTATAACTTCTCTATTCTAAACTCCACTAAATATATGTCATAAGTGTCATCACTTTAAAGTGGACACTTTTTTGTTGTTTTGTTTTGTTTTGGGGCCACACCCAGTGACACTCAGGGGTTACTCCTGGCTCTGTGATCAGAAATCGCTGCTGGCTTGGGGGGCCATATGGGAGGCAGAGGATCGAATCGTGGTCCACCCTAGGTCAGCTGTGTGCCAGGCAAGTGCCCTACTGCTGCCCCAGTGGACACTTTTATACTATTTTTTGTGCTATGTTTTGGTGAAGATGGCCAGACAATGACTCTGTTTGGGTTCCAAGAGAATTCTAGTCTTAGATTTATGGAAGAAAAAGAGGTCTCCATTCTACATTCTACAGTATTAAAGGTTCTGTCATTGAACAGTTATATATACTTACTTAACTTTATTATGAGATGAACATTTGCAATTATACTTAGTAGTTTACATTTTATACTAGTTAGAGTCACATATAAGAATATATTTAGGGTGTATATGGTCCTATAAATTTTAAACACTTCTTAATATCTTTTATAGGCACTTTTCTAAGCATGCTATGTTTTTATGGTTAGGAATTATAACTGGTTATCTTTCAATATTCCCTGTACCTTGTTTGTTGTAGTTACTAGGTACATGGATCTGGAGTGATCTCTGAGCAGTTCTAGTTAGTACCTCAAAACCAAAATACATAATAAACTAAGGCAATTCTAAAACCGAATATTAGCTAAGAAGTTGTGCTTTGTGATGCTGTAAGTAATAGTCCTGCTTTATCTTCCATATTTTACGTGCTTAAGCAATAAAATCAGATTATGTCCTTGCTAGCCCCTTTAGGTTCCATACATCAGAACTTATATTCACATATTTTCATTGCATTCATGACCACTTCAAGGTTCTTTGACTTCCTGTGCATTGCCTGGTGTTGTATAGGCTCTTTTACTAGAAAGCCCATAACTTTTGGTGTCTTATGTTTACTACCTGTTTCTGTAATGTGGCTGTTTGAATGTAATGTGGACATAAGGTTCATCTTTCTAGATTATGAGTGTATAGGCCTATAAGAAATAAACTTTATCAAACTTTCAAGGTCAAATGAGTAATTACTAGATTTATTGAAAGAATTTAAGGCAGAGTAAAGAGAAAAGAGGCTCTGTTAAGTGGATAGATTTCATTTTAGAATAGATAAGATTTCATAAATTGTATCTTATTTGACTTTAATAAGCTGAGGGGATAAAAGACAATAGAGAACAACTTTAATAGTGTAAAAATTAAAATAGTAACTGAATATGTTAGTTAAAAATTACCATAATATAGGTGGATAGCTTTACTTAACCTTTCCATTCCCAGTTCAAATTCACTTGAAGTTGGAAAACAAATTAAATATAGATTGTAGCCAATGTGAAGGAATTTTAAAAAATGACTTAAAAGAGCATTTGACCAATTAAAATGAATTCTACTTTGAAGAATAAGAACTAATACTTGAATAAGTGTTTTTACTATTTTGCCTTGCAATTTTGTAATAAATATGTAGCTTTTTAATTTGACATCTGTATGTGTTTATATCAAATTTAAACAAATTTTGATCAATACCATTTTCATAATTGCTGGCTGAAGGGCAATTCTATTTTTCTTTCAATAGTTTATTTTTGTAACAAAATTTGATATTTTTATAGTTTTAGGTTAAAGACATTTCCCTCCCAATAATTGATTTATTAATAAATTATTAACAATATCTCAGGGAGTAGGGCTTGGAGCTGACTTATTAAAATAATTTAGAATAAATAATTATGAGCCTGATTTTTAGTTTTCTGGAAGACTGTTTACCTGTGGTAAACACAGGTAGAAACTTTTAAAATCGACTATTTCAGAATCTATGCAGAATTTGCCTTTATGTTACCATGTACCTGAAAACTGAGCAAATATAGATGCAACCAATTTGTTACTTTCATTTCAGCCAGCATCAAATGATGGGTAATAGTAGTGCAAGAAAGACCATTCCTATTTCAATAGATCTTACTTTGGTATGTGATCATTTCCAGACCATCTGTTATTTGGAATATTTATGTGGAAGGAAATGAAGAATTCTGAGATTTATGCAGAAACCTTAGAATTCATCCAGAGCTCACTCAAAAGCTATCAGAGTACTTCAGACAGACATCAGATACCATAGGACAAAAGCAAACCAGAAACAACCAAGGAGGAAGTGCCCCAGACAGGACATCTCCCCCAAATACCTGTCTGTGTTCTTATGTCTCTAATCTTTGACTATTTTCTTCAGTAGGGAATTCTTAACCTTCATGAATTAACAGGCACAATTTTATAATATAACCACAATATAATTAAAATACTAATCCTAGATGAAAACCCAAGCCAATTTAGAGGATCTAAATTCTTCTAAAATACTATACCATGATGAAGAGTGATGGAAAGAATTCCTGTTGTTTTTTTTCCCCCCAATTTCCACTCCCCCTTCAAAAAATAGAAGTAAAAAAAAAAAGGTAAAACAGGAAATGACAAATTCAGACCATTTCTCTTCTGGAGCTAATTTTTGTTCATTATCTCATGTTTTATGGTCAGCGATTCAGACTGGGAGTTGACAAACACCACTTACCCAAAACCAGTCGGCTGTGTCAGCTGAAGCCGTGGTTGCTGGAGCGATTTCTGATTGGGTTATGCTTTGAATCAACATTTGGCCAGTGTTGAAATGCCAGGGGGGATCACAGCTGTGAGCAAGACCAGTTTCACGGGTGTGTTCGGCCTGCCGACTCATAAGCTGTATTTTTATGGCAGGGCCTGGGTTTAATTTTCTTAGTTTGACAAAACCCGACTATCTCTGGCAGAGCAATCTGTCCATTTGACACATTTTGGCCTCAGCAGACTATGAAGAGCAGGTAATGCGGCAAGGGAATTGGCTGTTTTAGCATGCATCAGTAAAAAAGATCTCACATCAGAACTTGCAGGACACTGAGGAAAGGGATTGGAAAACCAGTTTTTAATGCTTGATCAGAGAACTTACTTGGTGTTTAAAGTGAGTTTTCATCTCAGGCCTCAATACTTCACATGTTAGTTGGAATTTAGTATGTTGGGTACACAGGAAATAAGTGAGAGTTCTTTACATACAAATACTGTCACCAAATCTCAAAATTTCTTGTTAATATTCCATCACTTCTTCCCTACAAATACAAGTAAAATGATTTCAAAAAGTTTAGTCACACTCAGGTCATGAATACCTTAGAGATAATAAGTGATTACCTAGAATTTTCGTGTCTTTCTTTCTTTCTTTCTTTCTTTCTTTCTTTCTTTCTTTCTTTCTTTCTTTCTTTCTTTCTTTCTTTCTTTCTTTCTTTCTTTCTTTCTTTCTTTCTTTCTTTCTTTCTTTCTTTCTTTCTTTCTTTCTTTCTTTCTTTCTTTCTTTCTTTCTTTCTTTCTTTCTTTCTTTCTTTCTTTCTTTCTTTCTTTCTTTCTTTCTTTCTTTCTTTCTTTCTTTCTTTCTTCCTTCCTTTCTTTCTTTCTTTCCCTTCCTTCCTTCCTTCCTTCCTTCCTTCCTTCCTTCCTTCCTTCCTTCCTTCCTTCCTTCCTTCCTTCCTTCCTTCCTTCCTTCCTTCCTTCCTTCCTTCCTTCCTTCCTTCCTTCCTTCCTTCCTTCCTTCCTTCCTTCCTTTCGCTGAAAAGAATACAAGTACAGAAAATACCAATTGTGGGTAGGTGATTTTCAAGTTTGGAACTGAATTTGAGATTAATGAATTATAATTCTCATAATTAATTTTATCGTTGTTTATATATTCTATAATATTGTTAAGGCTTATTTTCATTTTCTCAAGGAGCTTAAATTTATGTGTGTTTGAACTTATGAAACCACAGATCTTTGTTCAGTTTGAACTCTCCTGTCACTGCAAAGACAGGAATGAAAACAAAACTAAATTAAACTGAGTTCATCACTTTTTCAGAGTTTGGAATCTGTGAAAGAAATTAAACTGAAATCCAAAACCAAAACAACTCTGTTCTTCCCATCTATTATTCCTAATGCAATTTTATAATTCTTACTGTAAACAGTCTAAATATGTAAATTATTCATGGCCAATGTACTTTCCTATATTATCTATTGTTTTGACTCTTCAGAATTCTGCATGTCACAACTGTATTGGTTTACTAACAAGCCATAACAGAAAGTTATTAAAAATGTCAGCTGATTAAATTGCAGAAGACCTGAATGTCAGAGAACATGCATTTTGGTCAAATATCAGAGCAATTCTTTTTGTGATGAGGATGGTAGTGAGAAAGGACAAATTGTATGGTGACACTTTTGCTACCTGTGGACTGTAGACTAAGAGATTGCCTGAAATTCTTCTATTCTCATTGTCTAATTTTAGCTTGTATTTTTATTTAATCAAAGAAATTTGAATATACAACATGATTTAGAGATATAACTATCAAAATGTTCAGGAATAGAATAATCTTAGAAAATTATAAATTTTATTTAACAATAACTAAAAATATAGTTTATAATTATCTTTATTCTTTCTTCCTCCTCTAGTTTTTGGTTGCCTTTATTTGAAAACCACTCCTTTGATCTAGCATTAGAGACTTTAGGTAAGGCCTTGAACAAGGACATTTAAGGAAAGATTCAGTTTTTGTCTTTGTAACCCAAAAATTCAAAATGCATAGCAATATACTAATGGTATAATTTTATAAAAATTACAGGTAAGACTTTATTTCTTAGAAGGAACCTTTTTTCTTAGAAAGAAAATAGTATGGACAGACACAAAAGGCTTCAGAAAATAAAGACTAAAACAGAAATAAGCCATAAAAAGGCCTGAAAATTAGATAATAAATTAGAGCCCAGAGTGGTGAATTAAGTAGTTGAAAATCAAAGAGATAAATTGTTGAAGTGGTATTATTTTTTTTCCATATCATACCAGTACTCATACCAGTACTCTTACAAAGTTTTTTGGTTTGGTGGTGTGAGATAATAGAGCAAAATTAAAGTACTCTTAATTAAAATGGAAATAGGGGGAATTAGTTATAGGTTCATATTAATTTTTTCACTTATCTCCACTTGCAGATTTGTTAAGCTGGTATGTTCATGTTCATGTCAACACATTTCTAATGGATGGTACTTAAGAGCTTCCTGTAAGAATAATCACGATAAATTTATTTCTCTTCTACTTCAGTCTCCATTTTTGTCCAGGAGATATTTGTATATCATTTTGAAATCATTTACTATTTCAACTTGAGAAACTTAATTTACAGCAAAATTATATGGTCATTATTGATTACTGTTTTAACTAACAGCTTAAAAAATGATCATTTTAAAGGTTCTCTTTTCTCTTTTCCCCAACTTTTGCTGTGCATAAACAAACAAACAAAAAAACACTGCCACAGACACCCCTTTTTAATTTTTTTCTTTATTTAGCTTTTAAATAGGGGCTCCTGCCTTATTTTTTTAATAGAACCTTGGGATATGGATTATTTTGTTTTACCTCATGTGTCTGCATTTTTTTTATAAAATTAAGAAGAAAGGAAGACAAAAAAGGATGGGGGCCAGGGGCCAAGTAGTCTCAGGTGCATTGGTAGGGAAAAAAGGACAGAACTAATAGCCAAGCAAAGTCAACAACAATAGAATCAAGAGACTCAAAATTTAACAATCTAAACTTAAATGGACTTTTTATACTGGCAAGCCATGGGGCAAAGGGTGATGGTATAGGCAGAATATACTCTGGGAACATTGGTGAAGGGAGATTGACACTGGTGGTGGGAATAGTCTTGAATCACTGTATATCTGAAATTCAACTATGAAGTACTTTGTAGATCTTAATGGTTTCAATAAAATAAAATAAAATAAAATATCCTTTTCACAGTCTTGTTATTTGGCAAAGGGAAATCAAGGATACTGGTTTAATCTGTGACTCTTTGGTTTCCTTCTTTTACCAAAATTTTCAGTTTTCTTCATCTTGCCCGTGAAGTTTCTATTGAGTGATGAAAGCAGCTCATGTACCAGCAGCTCATGCTGGTAGAGTGGTTTATCTGGAATAACTGTGCACCCAGTCTCTACCAGGCAGATACCCTAGGGGAGTGTTGGAACACTGAAGGGAGTCAGCAGAGGCCATCAATGCAAAGTGGGTAACTTGTCTTTGAGACAGAGGCTGGAGAACCTTGGTTCTTGTGTCATGCTCTGGTAGAGCTTTTAGAGAAAGACTCCTGAACCAAAAGTTATCTCTTTTAACTCATGAAAAACAGTAAGCTATTTAGAATTTTATTAATAATAAAACCAGTTTATATTAAACTGACATAACAGAAGGCCATAGGTTGTGTGCCTTCAACAACAGGAAAGAATTTTTCCTAACAAGTCCAGGATCTGGAAGTTCCAAATAAAAAAACCAGTATGTCTCTTCAGTTCTTTTCTCTCATGGTCCTTACTTGGTGGCAAATAAGAGACTCTGTTGTCTTTTTGTGAAAGGACAAATTCTTTTGAACAAGGCTGTACTATTAAGACCTTAACTAACTTTCTAAAGAGCCCATCTACCAATCTTGTTCACTGGGAGTGAAATAATATGTAGTATTTTATTTATAATTTTTGAGGTTTATACATGACATGGAATCCACTTTCATTTATTTTTGAGTCTTCAATTGTATGACATACTTATCAATTTTACTTATGTGAGTTGCTTGCATTTTTGAGCTATTATAAATGAAGCTGCTATGATCACTTAAGTTCATGTATTTTTGTGTATCTAAGTTTCCTTTTGTTTTTTATAAATACCCAGGAGTCAAATTGAGTCATATTAAGAGTTTATGCATAATAATGTAATTGACTCAACTATTTTTCAACATAGTTGTACCATTTCATATTTCCATTAATAGTGGATGAGATTCAATGTTTTATAACTTCATTAGTACTTACTAATGTTGTAGGTTTATAATAAAGTTTTATTTATTATAATTTGTATTACCTTACAGACTGGTTATAAGTTATGCAATAGTCTTATGCTCTATTTCTTGTATTTCCTTATACTCTCTATAACCTAAATTCTTCTATTTTTCTTTTTTCTAATTAAAAAACCAGTTACTCTGTTTTAGTATTTTTTCATGTGTTCATAAAGAGGTCATGTAAATTCTTATAATCTTTTAAAGTGAGTTCATAAAAGATTCTTCTTATACAACTCTGATTTATAAGAGAATCCCTTAATTTTATTATAGTATAGGGAACAATACAATCTAGAAAAAAAAAGCTTTCAGAGTGATCACCTACTTGTATAATCATTTTAGAAATTGTTGCTTTTTGCTGACTGTTTAGAAATTTTCCTTGTGAGCTTATAAAACCAAAGTACAAACCATTGGAGCCTAGCACCTTATAATTAATTTTACATTTGTCTGCTATCTTTTTAATATTCAATTAAGCATTATTTTACCATTATTTCTTGCCAAAACAGAATAGAGTGTGGCAAAAGAGATGCAAGAACTGAATAAGCTTTATATACACTTTGGAAAATAAATTTTTAGATACTATGTAATTTAGATATTTCTTACTATTTTCAATTTAGTAAATTTTGTTTGCTTGAAAATATTGAGCAATTGCATAAATAAAACATTCAAGAAAAATAAATGAATGCATTTAATTTTGTCATCTATGGAATAATTGCTTATTAGTTGATTAAAATCATGTATCTGGGATTTAACTATATGATGAAATATATATCTTTTAAGAAATGAAGATATATTCCATGTGAGAAATGGAGAAAAACATGATTTATAAAATCAGATAGACACAGAATAAGATTTTGTGGTAGGAAATTTTGAGATGCTACAAGAATATACTAAAAGAGATCTAATGTGGTAATGGCATCTTGCAGAGGAAGTAATATATAAAGCAATAAAATCTAAGAGGGAATTAAATAGGAATGGAAAGAATAGAGAAAATGAATGCCCTCATTCAATATGAACCTGATGCTATCTAGAGTAAGAGAATTCTAAACATAGAATTAGAGAATTCAAAATATACAAAATAATTGAATTTTGCCTTTCTGTGCTCAGTATTCTGGTTTCTCCCACTGCCTCTGGTCATCAATAACCTCCTAATTAAAAAATATAATGGATATCTTTCATGCTTCATATTTTTATTTGCACTTTTGATTTTTATGCCTCCCAGAGTGAAACTTCTTTGTTTAAGGACACCAAAATTGATAATTTTTCTTCTCAAGACAGATGATTATTAGTTGTGTTATACTTTTTCTTGAGTTATCAGTCTGCTTTCATCTTACATGACATAAATATCTCCATATTTTGGCCACTGTGTGTATTCTTGGTACTCTCCCTGTGTAATTTATCACTTGTTATAACAAATATCTGTCCAACAGAATATGCTTATGCATAATTTAGAAATTATTAGAGTTGAAATAGGTCGCTAATATTTTATAGTGTCTAATAATTAACAGCAAATTACATATCAAGGCTTAATTTTATTAGAATATATTTTCCTCCCATGTTTTTAATGCAAGTAAGCATAATTATAGTCTTTTCTTTATTTTTTAATTTATAGTTTACCCAGAGTAGATGTAAGCTATGGAAAAAAACTGTCTTAGTTTCCACTACAGTTGTACTTGTGGACTTGGTTCCTGACTGTTGATTTTTAGCCAGATACCCTTGTTGAAACCTCTTAGTAACATGTGCTTTCTTCTTGCATGTTTCTTCCATATTGTAAGCATCAGTTCATTCTGTATCTTTCCAGATGGTGAGTCCTCTTTATAAATCCACGCCGTTGAATCCAATGTCTGGCACAGAGCATGTACCTAACACACGCACATGAATGATGTGTCTATTCTCATTATTATGATTCTGTACTTATCTGATCACAAAGATTTATTTTTAACACCCAAATCAACAATTGTGGTGTTCTCAATGACTTCACAGACTTCAGAGTTGAAAAAAATTAAGTCACCTGCTACGCTTTTCCCCAGCTGAAATTAAATGAGGAGACATTCTGTCTTTTTCTCAGCTCTCTTACTGCAAACAAGTGTCCTTTTTACAATTCACTTAGTGTCATATTCTTTTAAAAAATAATGTCTCTTTTTGGTGACCTGATTGTTTTAAATAGCCCCCAAATGTAGTGCTAAAGTGCTGTTTACTTTTCCTAATGGCAAAGATGCTGTGATGTGCCTTATGGAGAAAATATGGTGTGACAAGCCATTTTTATTCAGGCATGAAGTTCCAATGCTGTTGGATGTGAGTTCACTGTAAATGAATCAATAATATATTAAATAAATTTTATTTAATAGGAAACACACATAAATTCAAATTATGAATTGGTCAGGTGACAAAATATTATAACCAAAAATATGCTAAAATTAACCCTTTATTTTCCTCAGGAGTTAAATGCTTTGTTTTTATATTTAACAAGTTTAATAATTTAGTGCTCATATTTTTACAGTAGTAATGTCCAAAATGAGAAATGAATGTCAATGTAAAAGTACAATAATAATAAATGAAATACAGTAATTTTTCATAAAACATAGTTTTGCAGTTACCAGAATTTGTTCCACACAGGAATTGTTATCCATATTACTTCCCAAATAAGGAATAGAGTTTCAAATGAGAAATTATATTTCAAATAGAAAACATCCAAGGGAATCTTAACAAAAGGTAAGAAAATAAAAGTGCAGTCTGGAAACATTCAGTTTATTGGCAAGTAGAGTCTAGTAAATAGATTATTAGGAAAGGACTATGTTGTATTTAGCCTTACTTAGAAAGGCAAAATGTAATTTAATAATTATTTCTTATTCAATTTGCAGTTTGAGCTTAAAAGTTACAAGAAGATGCTGAGATCATCTTGTAACTTTCCAGCGAACTATTAAGAGTAAAATAAAGTAAAAAATTTTAAGAATATTTAGCATAGGCTTGATAACTAGCACCCAGAATTTGGAAAGAATTTTTAGCAACTAAGAGATAATGAAGTTGATTGCTTCATAAAAATATGAGTGGAATTGCTGGTCTGACTCTGAAATGCTATCTCCTTTACTAGTCAGTTTACCTCCTTAGTGCAAATATGACTTTGAAAGTAGCCAAGCTCTTCATTAGACAACAAAATACAATGGAAGAAGTGGAGAGCTAGAAAAGAGCTCTGAGGTGGCATTATTATATCATCACTGTATCCTCAGTTGTATACTTGTTCTGCTTTAGACACTAGAAATTGACAATAGAGAGGAAACCTGAGCTTTGAGAGAGACTCTTAATTGGAAGAAAGCATACAGGGAGAACAAAGAGAATTTATTATTGTCCCTCCATATGAGTTCTTGACTCTTGATAAGTCCAACCAGAAGTGAGAAACCAAGGAAGTACTTTGCTTCAGGCTATCATTTGGGAGCTCAGGCTGTAGAGTAGGGTAGTAAAGAGTTGGGATTGGATTTAAATTTGCTGAAGGGAAAGTGCACTCATACAAACACGTATTAGATCTAGGCTATTCATTGTTTTGAAATTTCCTGTTTAATGTACAGTAAAACTTATCTTAAAATCTGATTGCTAATAGCTGTTACTGATTGCTAAGAACAGTTGTGAAGATTAATTCACTTCCTTTAAATTTAAGAGAATGGTTAAATATCTGACTTCAATAATTTAAGACAGGGCATGCCTGAAGGCAGAGTTCTTACCCATGGAATATATTAGTTCTTTATTCCTTTGGTTCCGAGTAAGCAAATAGTACATTTCTGAGACTGTCCTGAGTGAGGAAATTATCCAATAAAGCAGTTCTTATGCTCTAATGCTGATAGTTTTCTCCTAAATACATATATATTTATAAATAATTCAAAACTCACCCTTCTATTCTTACAAGGCACTAACTCAATAGAAAACTTAATTTTATTAGACTTTATTAGTTACGACTAAGGTCACAGAACAAACCACCATTCTGAGATAAGTAGAGGGAGAGAGGAGTGGAAGATATGAGAACTAGGACTTACAGCCCAATATAGAGAATCACAATCAATATGAATTCAATATGAGAGAAGCTACAGGAGCCATACCTTCCAGAAATAACTAAGAACTTGAATTTTTTTAGAGGCTGAATATGGAATAATTTGAAAAATCTTCCAAATTTCCTATACATAGGAGAACTGTACATTGTATGTGGAACTTGGATTCTATTAGGATCTTATGCTAAAAAAATTCTTTTTTACAACTATTGTAGAATGAGGTGAAGAGTCATTAAGAAATATGCCTAGAGTCTTTGTAACTAAGGACTAGAAGAGAAAACCATTACTAGGACTTATTCTATCTATAGCAAATTTATTTCTTTACCCAGGTTTCTCTAACATTCTTGTGTCACCATGCAGGAAGCAAGGGAAAACTAAGAAACAATTTTAATAGTTACCTTCCAGAGACACAGGCTCACTAAAATATTTAGATTTAATAATGTTAGCACTACAACATTTTTCTTCAGAATATTAACAGTGAATATAGCTGAAAGAACTGTAAGAATAGACTGAATCTGAAGAAGAGTTCTAAAGAAAATACAAAGACAACTAGAAACATACAAAAATTTAGATAAAGCTAGAGGCTTTGGATATATGGTTATAGTAAACAGTAAACAGAATTCAGTCCCTACTCAAACTAATATAAATCTTAACATGAAGATCATGAATGAAAGTGCATATATTTATGCACATACATATATATAGTTTCTGACTTTCAATAGAACTGTCAAAGAAAAATAATCTGAACAAAGTACTTACCAATCAGATTTAGAATGACATATTTGGAATCAGCTGATAGTAATATAAAAATAACAATTCATATATTCAGTGCTCTAATAAAAAAAGAAAAACATTATTTGAGGAAAATATTTTTATTTTATTTGAGAAGCATAACTCTAAGAACCAAAAGAAGGGTCTGGAGAGATAACACAGTGGTAGGGCATTTGCCTTGCAACACAGCCATCCCAGGACAAATGGTGATTCAAAACCCAGAATTCCATATGGTCTCCCAAGCCTGCCAGGAGCAATTTCTGAGTTTAGAAACAGGCGTAACCCCTAATCACCACTGGATGTGACCCCAAAACCAAAAATTAATAATAATAAAGAACCAAAGGAAGAAAATTCCTGAAGTTAAAATTATAATAGTAGATACGAAGAATGTCTTTGGTGACATCATCCATCATTATATCAGATGAGCAAAGGAGAACAGAAAAACAGTAGTGCAATTAAATATATGTAAAAATATTAGCAAAAATGTCTTAAGCTGAAAATTAAAAATAAAAAAAACTAAGAACATTTAAGAATTGTAGTGGGGACGGAGAGATAGCATGGAGGTAAGGAGTTTGCCTTTCATGCAGAAGGACGGTGGTTTGAATCCCAGTATCCCATATGGTCCCCCGTGCCTGCCAGGGGAGATTTTCTGAGCATGGATCCAGGAGTAATCCCTGAGTGCTGCCAGGTGTGATCCCCCCACCCCAAATAGAATTGTAGGACAAGGGGCCAGGAGATAACACAGTGGTAGGGCATTTGCCTTGCACGTAGCCAATTCAGGACAGTGGTTCAAATTACGACATCTCATATGGTCCCCCATGCCTTCCAGAAATGATTTCTAAGCATAGAGCCAGGAGTATCCCCTGAGTACCACCGGATGTGACCCAAAAACACCAAAAGAGAGCGAGGATGAGAGAGAAAGAATTTTAGAACAATTGCAGAAATGTGTAAAATACAACTGATTATATTGCCAGAAGGAGAAAAAAATCATAGAGTAGAAGAAAAATTTGCAGTAATGATCACAGGGAAATTTCTAAAGTTAATCACAGACATCAAATACAAAACTTCTTAGCTCAGAAAACAATGAGATAAATAAAAAAATTAAAAAAGCTAAACAATATATATTCAAAATTTAAGACATAAAGGGGTTAAAACATAGAGGGGAATATTTTTCATAAGGAAGAAAAGTATAAATTTCAAATTGCAGATTTCTCATTAGGAACCAGGCAAGTATGAGGAGAGTGTATTTGAGAGAGTAACGGAAATAGAAAGCTAAGCATATCTTAAAATGTAGTATCAGAATAAATAATTCTTCAAAACTAAAGGATATGTAAAGGCTTTCTCCATTTAGAAATAAAATAGGGTATTTATTACTCTAAACAAATACTATGGAGAAACAAGGAAACAAGGAAATTATTTATGAAAAAAGTGAATGTTGTAGGTAAAAAAACAAAACAAAACAAAACTATATTAAGAAATGAAGAACTCTGGAATAGGAGTAAAGGCAGATAAAAGAGTTTTGATACTTCAATATTATTAAGAAATAACAGTCATCAGATATTGAGATTTTGTATCTGGGTTAAGTGAATTAGTCATCTTGGGTTGCCGTAATTCCAGAGAATGGATGACATTAAACAGATCTCTAGAGACAGTTCAATGTATGACTGAAATGTTGAATTCTTTCTTGATGAAATTCTGATTCTGGCCTGCAGAGAACTAAAGTATTCTCACTTGACTAAGGAAAAGAGAGCTCAGGTCTTTCCCTTCCAGGAACATATATAATAACCTTATATAAACTAAACTTATATAAATCCAATTTGTATCAAAGTGACATCAGAGGTCAGGGATTTCATATATTAAACTGGCAGGGACACATTTCTTTCATTATCAGAGATCTTAGTATCTATGAGGAAAAGAATGATTGGGAATATACTGTGATATGAATTTTTAAGTGATGTAGTATAATTTAAAGGAAAATGTAACTTAATTAAAAATGTGTGTTACATCCTATAAACAAACCACCATAATTTTTAAGAGCATGTAAAGGAAATAAATATCAAAAGCAATCATAAATATGCAATTAAAATACTAGAAAGGCAGAAAAGATAAGAAACAAGAAACAAGTATAAATTCAGGAAATAGAACATGTTGATTATTAATTTTGTTATAGAAATAATCACTGCAATTAGAATCATCTAAATACTCAGTATGTTTAAAAAGACAAATATCAGAATGAATAAAAATAAAAAGGCCCAACTGTATGTTCTTTGCTCAATCCTATTTTAAATATAGACTAGGTTAAATTAAACATAGAATCAGGCACAAAAGATGTATCAGGCCAACACTTACTCTATGTCTCTGGCAAGAGTCAAATAAGCATCTTCTATTTATAGTTTGTTCTTTTTCAGTTTCAAAGCCCAAAAAGAATAAGTCTGATGTTGATTGGAAATAGAGTACTTGGCAGTTTTATCATTAGTTAACAGTTTAGTAGATGATAATTTCTTAAGAGCTTATAACTGAATACCAAAATCATTAGATTATTCTTTGTAGAGTTACCCATAATTCCTCTTCAGTGATATTTTTATACTACATTTTTCTTGAAGGGAAGAATAAAAGAAGACCAAAGACCAATATGTTGAGCAGAGAAAAAATGTTGACTGCTTAATTTCCTCTTTTCTTTATTCTTTCAGAGGTGACTGCATTAGTTGTGAGTCTATCCTGTAGAATTAATGACTTCATTTGTATATCAAAAGTGAAATCCCTCTATACCATAAGCAATCAAAAAGACATTTATTTTGAGACTCAGAGAAGCATAGCTGGTGAATGCTTTAACACCTGACATGATGTTCTTTCTTATGACACTCCTTTGATTATTATTTCAGAGTGCCGCCCGCGGATTATTCTTCTCTTTGTCTTGTCAAGAAATGATGTTGAAAATATGAAAGGTTGTTAAGTGCTTTTGTAGAAATAACAAGGCAAAATATGCTATTTAAAAATTTTTCCATGAAAGAAACAAGAGCACATCATGTCATCTCTCTTATAGTCTACAATGCATTTCTTGCTAAAAAATATTTTTATTGAAATAACTTTTACAGGATATAACAGACATTTCCCTTTTTAATTTTAACATACAAATAATTTTCTTAAAATGACATGCTACGGATTCAGAATATTTGTTTTAAATGCTACATTAACTTTTGGAAAACTGTTCTGGATTATCAGGCTGTAAATACTTTGGGTCAGATAAAAGCAGCTTAAGTTAAAGAAAGATTGGCAACTCTATAACTGATTTTGGTTTTCTTGTGGAATGCATAGTCTGTAAGAACATTCAAGAACATTTTAGATAGTTTTGCTATATTATCTGAATGTATTGTTAATATTGAAGTATTCTGACAACATTCCTATATAAATATGATTGCAGCAGGATATCCAGCTACCTTACTGCAACTCCATCATCCCCAGAATAGAGATAATATATTGAATGGTTTTCATGTCCATCTGGTGAGATTATTTTAATAATGAAATAAGCATGTGTCTGTATTTTGAAAATAGTGACATGTTGTATGCTATTGAAATTAATGTCTATGCACCGCTTTATTATAGCACTAGCTTGCAAAAGCACCTTTGCCAAGCAGGATTAGGTAAAGAGAGCTTTCCTATTAGAAAATTCAGTAATAGTTGGAATAGTTTCTCTTTACATCTTTTTTTTTTTGGAAAATATAAATAAACATAGCAGCAAGGAAACCATGCCACAAATGTAGTTGCCATGTCTGCACCTGGCCAGCTCCATAGACTCACTCTTTTATTGAAAGAGATGTAAATCAAGCCACACAGCTGAAAGCTAGAAATCTGAGGAGAGAGCGAGCCAAATTC
The DNA here is from genome assembly GCF_024139225.1 of Suncus etruscus. Taxonomy (NCBI): domain Eukaryota; kingdom Metazoa; phylum Chordata; class Mammalia; order Eulipotyphla; family Soricidae; genus Suncus; species Suncus etruscus. The sequence goes on from NC_064851.1 coordinate 133,973,470, forward strand.
TCATCCTATTGAAGTCAAGCCTGTTGCACCCACCACCACCAATCACATCTTCTTTAGTCCTGATTCATTACTTAAACATACACCAATTTAAAAACTAATATGTGTCAGAAGCTACCTAATGTTCAGAAATAAATGAAGTAACTAAATGGTCAAGCAGCAACATGAGCTTACTAAATACTTAACAATTACATAATGACCTTATTGGAGATACAATAATTTTTCACAAATTTACTTGTTGCTCTTCTCTTTTTTTCCCCTCTTCCTTTCCTTTCTGTTTTCTTTTCTATTCTTTTCCTTTATAATAATATCACTTCCACTTACCTGGAAATAAATATATTATGATAAACTATGTAAACTATGTAATACATGCTTTTTAAATAAAGTAGATTAAATTGAAACAAAATACTTCATTTTAACTTCTTGATTTAAAAACAAAAAAAAATATATACCAGTGAGAATCTTGCACAGTGGTATTTGTTACAACTGTGTCTCAAGCTTCTGCTGGTAGTTTTGTTTCATTTTATTTCTCAGATAAGTGGTTTACACCATGCATATTCTAGAAATTCAAGGAACAAAATTGTGTTAATGGAAAATGATTTAGAAATCAACTATAAATTTCTCAAGAGAGCAGTGGTTGCACACTGACAAAGGCAAAGGCAAGTGAGCAGGGAACTCTGAGCCTGTGGCCAGTAAAGGTTTGTACCAACATAAAGATATTAGGGTGCTAGAATTGTTAAAAGTTGGAAACTCTATTATTAGAAACCATTGTGTCAGACCTGCCTTCTGCTTGAGGCATGAACATTTGATTTGTAAGAAAATCATTTACTTATGTTACACAAATCTTTAACCTGACTGTTCATTCCATCATTACTTTATGAAAATATACTACTATTTTATATTCTCCAGGGACTGTCAACAGAAGCTTTGCCTTATTCCAGACACACAAAAATCAGTCTAGAGTATTTAATATCCATCTTCTTAAGAAAAGAAAATATAAGATAGTTCTGGGACTTTTTATAATGCCAGAATGAAAAGAATTCTTCAAAATTCCACACATAAAGGATAGAATATGCAAAGAGACACCTGTGAGAACTTTCAATGGCTAGAACTGGATTGATTCAAAGAACAAAATAGATTATATATATAAAATAGATCATTTATTTTATACTTTAGGTCATAAATGAAAGTATGAAATAAAGCTATAAGGGTCTAATTTTATGTGCAGACATGACTAAATAATGGGAGAGAAGTTACAGAAGAATTCCCAATATATTTATGTATATTCTTTTTAGAAGGTGAAGCTTAATTCTTCCCAAACCCACCACGATCACCTCACCCCACCAGCTAGATTTAGTGAACAAATTCCAATGATGTGAATGCAGAAAAGAAAGTATGGAATGCGAGTGGAAATAAAATGATTTTAAACAAAGGACAAAATTTGTCTCCAGTGAGATCATATGAATCTTATTCTGTGTACCTATTTCTTTGGCATTAATCAGCCTCTATAAACTTTGTCCAAATGGAGAATTACATCAAATAAATCTATTTTCATCTATTTTAGTGAAATAACTTAAAAGCCCATCTCTAATCTTCCAGGCCATAAAGTTAAGGAAAACCAAGAGGAGTATAACAGGCAAGAGGATGTGGGAGTTGTGATGGCAATGAACAGTAGTACTTGGGAGAGATTTCTGGAACAGAAAGAGAAACCTTATAGGAAAAATGGGTTGCTTTTTTTTTTTTTTTTTTTTTTTTACTAATAATACTGAAGCATAGTGCATTTGAAAGTACTTGCACCCCAAAGGATATGCTCTTGTATTAAGCCATTCAACCTGTAATGGCTTTGTTATTTGGAAAACTTGCACACGTGCGCACGGGCAAACACATACACACACACACACACACACACACACACACACACACACACACACACACACACACAAACCATGGTTTTGTAGGTGTAATTGAGCATCTCAATAAAAGAACATTTTTGTATTGCTTAGGTTGTCTTCAGTACAACGATAAGTGTTGTTAAAAAAGGAAAACAAATGCAGAAAGAGAGAAGAGAACTGTAAACCATAATTTGCTTTGTTAGGGACCAGATCATTAGCGCTGGGAGGGTGTTTGCCTTGCATGTGGCTGACCTGAGTTCAATCCCAGCATCCCATATGGTCCCCCAGCACTGCCAGTATAGATTTCTAAGTGTAAAACTAGAAGTAACCTCTGGACACTGCTAGGTGTGGCCCCAAAGTAACAAGAACAAGAACAAGAACAACAACAACAACAACAAAAATGTAATTTGATTTGTCAGAAGCTGCAGAAAGATAGAGTAGTTTATCCTCTAGAGCAATTAGTTGCATTATGATTCAGACACTTCAGTTTTGTATTTTAGGCCTTCAAATTTTTGCAAGGAGAAAATATTTTAAGCTACCCAGTTCTAGTAATTTGTTAGTGACTAACATTCAGAATTTAACTAGAGACACAAATTAATCAACTTTTATATATGTTCATACCTTAAAGAGACTTGATTTAAAGGGAAACAATATAATTCATACGTATTTACTTTGATTTTAAAATGTGTATAGACTCTTCATATCACATAACAGTGGTTAACCCAAAGATAAATTACTCACTTTACTAACCAGCCTGAAGAATGTCCTGTGAAAAATTAAGATTTTTCTTTAAAATCATTAATGACTTGGTAGAATTGGAGGATCTTTGTAACAGTTTGTAATAAAGTAATGTCGTCAGACCCACCAACGTTCAAGCTCTATAGGATGTCAACCATGTAATGTCTTGGAGATGAAACCTAGAGAACTTTAGAACTAAAGTGAACACCTAGAATTAGTATGTAGTGCTCACTTCGGCAGCACATATACTAAAATTGGAACGATACAGAGAAGATTAGCATGGCCCATGTGCAAGGATGACACGCACATTCGTGAAGCGTTCCATATTTAAAAAAATAAGAAAAGAAAAGAAATTAGTATGTAATCCTTAGGGAAAGAGAAACTCTATTTTTGGCAACATATTTGTAACTCTAAAGCAGCACAGAAATCCTTGTAGCTATTTTGGAGATATCATTGGAACTTCATTGATTACTTTTTGAAACCTTGGTTTGATCCTCATGTTCTTAGAGTTCTGTTTACTGCTTCTGTCAGGACAAATTATGAAGGGCATATTGAGAATACAATATACATTTTTAGCTGGTGGAAGGACTTTGGTTAAATAAAATGATCAATTTATGCCTACTTAAGAATGGCCAGAAATTATTTTTTAAGATAGCAGAAGCTATTGATATTTAGAACAGAAATGACTCTGTTTATTTAGGACTCTACATGGTTAGCTAATTGCTGTACTCTTTTTTACTTTCAATGAAGGACATGAATTTTGGAGGTCCCCATTGTGGATTAAAACAATAAATTATGTTCTCTCTAAAGTCTAGATACCATTTCACTCCTTACCAAGAACCTACCACAAAATATGACTGTATTTGGAGATAGAGCCTTTAAAGAATAATTTAAATGAGGTTATTAAGGGAGTCCCCAATTCTTTCACACTAGTACAAGAATTGATTGTTAGAAACGGAATTGATTATTGGAACAGAAAGTTCCAGCCTATCACATGCGACCCTAGACCCCTTAGCTGTGCTGCTATCCTTCTCCCAAACTTCTGGGCCAGAAAGTAGTCAGTTTTGATGTCAGTCTGTCCTCTGTGAGTGAGATTTATCCTCCTGAAACTGTTAACGAATTCTCCAATTTACCAGTCTGAGACCTCATACCCCTTATCTTTGTCACCATCCCTCCCAAACTCAGGGGCCAGAAAGTCACCAGTTTTGACATCTGTCTGCCTTCTAAGTCCAAAATCATGTGGACAGTATTGTTTCCACATAAAGACATTCAAATATACATATTTCTATTTCCTAGCAGGTGGTCCATGGCACTTCTATCTCAGATAGTATATACAGCCTCAAAACGCAGTCAATAGAGTAACTACTTGACAATTTTTATAGTATCCTCAAAGATAACTCTGCATAGTTAGGAAAATAACCAAAAATAGAGATATATTATAAGTCTATTATAGTTTATTATTCATTTATCTCTTAATATTAGTCCATTATTATTCTACCTTCTGGTAGGAACAATTCAACAGATTACTTTTCAAGTAATGGGTAATCTGAAAATCCATCATTAAAACTTACAAAATACAAAGAACAGTGAAACTAAGGAGAAACTAAGGAGGTCAACTGCAGTTGCAGATAGAGAAACATAAGCAAATCTCCTTTAAAAGCACTTGGTTGATGAGGACCTAAAGCCAGTACTCAAAGCTTTAGCAACAGAAATCAAGGAAGCACTCATCAGTGAAAATAAACAATCAGTAGATATGAGACATCATACAAATTAAATCAGAAAAGGCCAGAGCAATAGTGCAGCAATAAGGCATTTTGATCCCTGGCGGTACATATGGTCCCCCGAGCCAGGAGTGATTTTTGAGTGCAGAGCCAGGAGTAACCCCTGAATGTCACCGAGTGTCCCCCCCAAAAAAAATGAAATCAGAAGAACTAAAGAACATACTATCTAGTCACAATAGCAGAATTGCAGAAGGGGAGAATATTATATGGATAGGAGAGCAAACCCATCCATTGCTGCTTATAGGAAATGCAGCTGAAATTGCCAGGATATATTCACAAACTCCAAGTAAATGGATGGAAAAACAAATTTCTAAGTCACTAGAAAATAAAATAAAACACAAAAACTGGGATAGCCATGCTTAACATATACTCACCAAAAATTGGGTTAGCAATATGTAAGGTTTATGATCACAAACCTAGACACAATATAAGGATATAAGAATACAAAATAAAAAACTAGAATAGCTGAGACTAATGTTTTTGTACAGGGACTTCCCTCTTAAATATTGGATATGCATTCTTTTCTAGTGTACACAGAATATTCTATAAACTAGGTCACATTTTAGGACATACAAAAATTTACAAACATAAAAATCATACCAAGCATCCTATCACACCACAATGCCACAGAGATAGAGTTTGATTATACAAAAAAGATGTGTAAAAACTCTAACACCTGTAGACAACAAAATGATGCTTAACATCTTGATCAAAGAGAAAATCCGGGGACCGGAGAGTTAACATAGAAGTAGGGCATTTGTCTTGCATGTAGCCGAACCAAGACGGACCGTGGTTTGAATCCCTGCATCCCATATAGTTCCCGCTACCTGCCAGGAGTGATTTCTGAGCACAGAGCCAGGAGTAACCCCAGAGCGCCACTGGGTGTGACCCAACATCCCCCACCCCCAAAGGAAAATCCAGGAATAAAAAAAAAGATTTCTTGAGACTAATGAAAATGAAGAAACAAGTTAACAAAATCTATGAAGAAACAGCAAAAGCAGTAATTAGGAGGAAACTCAGCAATACAAACCTACAAAAGGAAAGAAAAAAGAATAAAATCAACAAACTAAAGGCACACATTAAATATCCGGAAAACCAGCAACAAAGGACCAAAACACAGGTAGAAAAAAAAAGAAATAAAAAATCTAGAGCAGAATTCAATGATATAGAGACAAACAATATAACGAATCAATGGAACTAATAGTTTATTGAAAGTATAAACAAGATAGACAAACTATTGGCAAGACTCATAAGGAATAAAATTTACTCAAGTAAATCAGATCAGAAATGACAAGGTAAACATTACAGTGTAACTTCCAGAAATCCAAGCCATCATGAGAGCTTACCATGAACAACTTTACTCTGTTAATCTAGAGAAACTAGAAGAAATGGACAGATTACTGGAAACATAATTTTTCAAAATTGAATGAAAAAGTAGATAGCTTAAATAGGCCAATCACAAGCAAGGAAATTGAAACAGTACTTAAGAATCTTCAAATATTAAAAGTTCTAGCCTATATGAGATTTTATCAAACATTCATAAGAAGAATTACTACCATCGATTCTTTTTTATATAACTTTTTTTGAGATCATTGTGAATTACAAATCTTTCACTGTTGTATTTAAGGTACATAGTGACAGTGAGTTAGGGCCATTCCCACCACCAGTATTGACCTCCTCTCTATAGTTCCCAGCATGCATCGCATACCTCAACCCTTAGCCTCCTGGACTGCTAGTGTAACTGGTCCCTTTTGTGTATAATTTGTTGTAATCTGGGTTTCTTGATTCTATTGTCGTTGACTTTGGTTTGGGTATGTAAGTTTGACCTTTTTGTATTTCTACTTAATGCTCCTGAGTCTGCTTAGCCCTGGGTCCCATCTACTTTTCGTCTTCCTCGGTTTGTAGGAAGAGGCAGAATAAGATGATTCATGTCCTATAGTTCTGTACAAAAAAAATAGCAGGCAGGAGCCCCTGTCCAGAAATTATAAATATAAAATTTAAAAAAAGAAAGGATAAAAAATAAGATAAAATAAACAAATAAAATATGAAGGACAGATGTGAGTTTTTTTCTTTTTATAGGCACAGTAAATATTGGGGAAATTAGAAAGGAAATTTCTTTGGCCTAAGAGATACAAGGTGTCTCTACCCTGAAAGCATGCTGTCATGAGACCATCTGTAGGTTCCGGACATGTTAGTTGTCAAACTCCAAGGTCTGTCTTTATGGTGCCAGAAAAATGTTCTTCTCAGTCGTGGTTGCAAAATCAGTCCTCTGAAATTAGAGATCTTGTTTTTTGCACAGATCCTAGGACCAGTTCTAGAATAGTCTTTCGTTATCGTCCCAGGAAAAGTTCTGCTCAGTAAGTGGTGGTTGTAGTCAGTTGTAGAGTATTCTTAGAATTATTCTATGTTATTAGTTCTTTGCTTGTCGTCCCACCTGGATCTTCCAGGTGGGGGCGATTGAGTGAGAAATAAAACAGCTTGTGGGGGAGGCTATAAGGGTTTTTTTTTTTTTTTTTTTGCCAGAGCTGACGGCTGGGTCGGATGGCTGATTGAGCTGTCGTCAGACTGACAAGAAACTCTCTTTGCCAAACCTTTGGTCCCCTAACTTCTTTGTCTGAAGTGAATTATTTGTGGTGGATTTGTTGCCGGGGTCTCCTCCAGGAGGAAGACGGAAGAATGAGGTTTAATCTTTCTTTCTGGGAGTTACTTTTGGACTTGCAGACCACCAGCAAGGGGGTAGAGTCCAGGTGTCGGCAACCTGCGGCTCCGGAGCCGCATGCGGCTCTTTTGAAGGCTTGCCGCGGCTCCGGAGCCGATGTCAGAAAAAAAAAATACTGCTTTAATCTCAGCTCCGCTTCTCTCCGCTATATCTATAGCAGTGAGGCGGAGCTGAGGAGCGGAGCCAATGGAGGCAGCCGTACCTGGTGACGTATATAGCATTAAGGTAAGAAACAATATATGCAGTGTTATATTTGTTTTAAATGTTGCAATGGTTTTGCGGCTCCCAGTTTCCTTCGGAAACGGGTCCAAGTGGCTCTTTATGTCTGAAAGGTTGCAGACCCCTGGGGTAGACATTCCCCCACAGTCAGTCTTCTGTAATTAGTGATCTCTGTTTTTGCTCATATCTTAGAATGGAAGGTCTTATGATTTTATCTCACCATTAGCTGATGAGGTTTGGCAACCTGTTCTTAGATCAAGATTGTTACTGTTTCTTTGTCATTAAGGTGTCATATGAACTTACCCTGGCTCAAGTTGGTGCCAGGTGTATTAGGGCCTCCACTGGGGGAGGTGTGTGTGTTGATTCATGGTGCTGACACAGAAAACTGTGTCAGTTCTAAGATTGGATCCGAGTTTTGGGGTAGGACAGTCAATGTCTGAATCTCTTGAGGTCTAAGTCAAGTTCTCATGACACATGTTCAGGGTGGACGTTGACCCTGTATTATAAAATTTATGAGTTCTTATCTCTATCATTTGATTCTTAAACTCTTCCAAAAAATTGAAGAGAAGGGCCACCATAATACCTTTTATAATGCTAACATTATGCTGATTCCCAAAGCTTACAGAGATATTACCAAGAAGAAAACTACAGATCAATCTCACTGATGATTATTGATGCAAAAATCCTCAATGAAATCTTATTAAACTGAATCCAACAGCAAATCAAAAACTAATACATCACGATCATGTGGGTTTCATCCTGGGATACAAGGATGGTTCAATGTACACAAATCAATTAACAACATAAATCAAAGAAATAAAAGATAAAATCATATGATATATCAATTAAAGTAGAAAATCATTTGACAAGATCCAACACCAATTCATGATTAAAAACCTCAGCAAAATAGGATTGGAAGGAACATTCCTCAAACTAGTAGCAGCTAATTATAAAAATCCCATAGCTAATATTTTTTAATGACAAAAAACTGGAAAGCATTCCCACTGAGGTCGGTCACAAGACAAGGATGTCCATCGTCTCCACTCTTACTTAACATAGTATTGGAAGATCTAACAACAGCAATAAATCAAGAGAAAGAAATCAAAGTTATCCAAATTGGAAAAAAAGTCAATATTTCTATTTGCAGATGACATAATGATATAGATACTAAAGAGTCCATGAAAAAACTTTTAGAAACAACAAAAAATTGCAGCAAATTGTTCAGCTAAAATGTCAACACACAGAAATAGATTACATTTCTTTATACAAATAATGAGTCAGGAGAGAGAGATTAAATAGTCTATACCATTTAAAATAGTACCAAAACTTGTCAAACACATAAGACTTAACTTTATAAAAGAGGTGTGATACCTATACCACAAAAACTTTAAAACACTTAAAAAATAGAAGACCTAAGGAAATGAAAAAACATTCCATGTTCATGAATCAGATGAATCAATTTTATCAAAATGACCATCTTACCTAAATTTCTACATAGGTTCAATGCAATCCCTAAGCAAATTCAGACATTATTCAAGTATTTAAGACAGTTATAAAGATTTTGTAGAACCATAAAAGACCCGGGATAGCTAAAATATTTCTAAAAAAAAAAATAAACCAAGAAACAGGAAGAATTTCATTACTTAACTTGAAGATGAATTATAAAGCCATAGTGATCAAAACAGCATAGCGTTGGAAAAAAAAAACAGACTTTCAGACCAATGGTTCAGAATACAATATTCAATGATCAATTAATTTTTGACAAAGGATCCGAGAACATTAAATGGAATAAAGACATCATCTTCAAAAAATAGTTGTGAAAATTGGATTACCACTTGTAAAAGAAATTTAATTTGTATTAGTATCTCACACACAAATGTCAACTCTATAAAGTACATTGTGGAAAAGACAGGCAGAAGACTCCAAGACCTAGACCTCAAAGGGGTTTTTAATTATATAATTCCAACAACATAGATAGGCCACAGAATCAAATCAGAATAAATGAAATTATATAAAACTAAAAAGTTTCTGTATGGCAAAAAAATATTAAAAAAAAGAAAGGCTAAAACTGAAAGATAGCTGAGTGGGAGAAAATACTTGCACTCAACACATTAGATAAAGAGTTGATATTTAAGATATACAAAATACTTACAAAGATTAACTGTTCCAAATCTAAAAACCCCATTAAAAATGGAGAGAAGAAGAAAAATGGAGAGAAGAGATGAACCGACACCTTTCTAAGGAAGATCAGTCAATTGCCAACAGGCATATAAAAAAATATGCTCATCCTCACTTAGCATTATGGAAACTCAAATCAAGATGACAATGAGATATTATCTTACACTAGTGAGGATTGCACATATCAAAAGTAGCAGACAATCTGTGTTGTAGGGGATGTGTTGAGAAATGAACTATTTTCTACTACTGGTGGGAATGTTATCTGTCTCAGCCTCTATAGAAAATAGTATAGAGAGTTCTCAGTAAACAGAGTTGAGCTGCCATATGACCTAAAAATCTACTTTTGAGTATCTATTCCTGGAAAAGGAAAACATTCATTCAAAAGGAGCTATGCACACACAATTTATTGTAGAGTTAGCTAAGATTTGGAATCAACCTAGATGTTCAACAACAGATGAGTGGATCTTGAAGATGTAGTACATATATACAATGGAATAGTACTTAGCAGTAAAAAATTGATGTAGTCATGCAATCTATTGAAACATGGATGGAACTGAATAAAATACAATATGTTAAATAAAGTAAAGCAAAAGAAGGTTAGATAAAGATATCTTTTATACATGGTACGTAGAAAAGCTGCATGAAGGACTGGAGTGGTGGCACAAGTGGTAGGCTTTTGCCTTGCATGCGCTAACCTAGGATGGACCTCGGTTTGATCCCCCAGCATCCTATATGGTCCCTCAAGCCAGAAGTGATTTCTGAGCGCATTACCAGGAGTAACTCCTGAGCATCACTGGTGTGGCCCAAAAGCAAAAAAAAAAAAAAAAAAGGAAAGAAATAAAGAAAAAAAAGCTGTACGAGGAATCTAATGGTTTAAATGGGAATTGTCTAGGACATTCTTTGCCCTAGATAATATTGAGGGTAATGAAAGAAATTGAGTGGAAGAGGAGAAAAACAGATGTAAATAAAGGGGAACAGAGACCAAGGATAGTCAGGTGCATTTGTGGTGTTAAGAAAGAACAGAATATAATTATGTCCTTTGGTACTATCCAAGCTACAGAGTCAACAAAAAATGAAATAATGAGATACAAACTATAAAAATTAAACTTAAAAACATTCCTGTTATGATGTAGGTTGGGATGGGGTGATGGTGTCATGGGTTGGACTCTGGGTATACTGGTGAAGGGAAGTTAACACTAATGGTGAATTGATGCTGAAACATTGTATGTCTAAAACTCAACTGTAATTTACTTCACAAATCATGATGATTTAAATAAAGAAATTTAAAAATAATTGTTACACACAGAAAGACATGAGTGTTATTTAAACAAATAAATGTCTAGGAAAGAACAGAGTAACAGTATCCAGGCTAGCCATTATAAAGCTGTATCAAGGTCACTGGAGAAATCAAATCCTGTTTGCACTTTGGTCTTGTACTTAGCCCCCAGAACTTGGGAAAAATACACTTCTGTTCTTTCAATACCCTAATCTGTAATAGTATTCTGAGAAAAATTATTTCATATTAATGTAGATAATATTTCTGGCATCTACTCTCTAAATGTTAGGATCTACTCTCCTCTCAGATTTATCCTAGAAATATACCCCCCAAATATTGAAGATATGACAAATATATTTTGTTTGTTTGGGGGCCACATCTGTTGGTGCTCAGGTGTTACTCCTGGCTCTGCATTCAGAAATCACTCCTTGCAGACTGGGGGACCATAGAGAATGTGGGGATCAAACCCAAGCCCATCCAGGATTGTTTGTTTGCAAGGCAAATGCCCTACCATTGTGCTATCAGAACCTGACAATTTTTTTGCCACACCTGGCAGTGTTCAGGGTTTATTCCTGGCTATACACTCAAAAATCACTCCTGGCAGGCACGGGAGACCATATGGATGCAGGGAATCGAACCCAGATCCTTCCTGGGTCTGCTGCATGCAAGGCAAATGCCCTACCACTGTGCTATCTCTCTGATACCTCCTGAAAAATATTTTTGTTAAAACAAGCGAATGCTCCTCTAATATAAACAAGTAATGATAGACTAGATTTCTCCTTTAAGAAACTTATCTGGCACTTGAACTGTTTTCTCCTTGCTTTATTTGAATATTGTTTCAATTGGTTTGTTACTGACATTGACTCTCTCTGTTGCCATGTTTCTTCTCATTTTGTATTTTCCCTTAACACCCATATACATATATATAAAGTGTTCCCTTTATAATTAAAGGTTTTATATATTCTCTTTTGTCCTTTCTTAAGTGGTGCTCTAATATGAATTCCACACACTGGAAAATTAGTCAATGTAGTTCTTCTGGAAGCCTCCACCTTAATATTCTACCACTAGTGTAAAGACAGTCTATTCATAGCTGAATCTGTGATTTTTCCAAGCCATCTCTTCATATAGTTCTTATTTAGTTCTGTAGTTCACTTTAGTTCAATCCACACATTTCTTCTTTGACTACCTTCAGATTTTGTGATTTGGTCTAAAAGAAAGCCATTCAAACCTATTTAATGTAATGTGAGAAGTACAATGGTAGAAAATTGCTGGAACAGCTATGGGAATTCTAAAGATGAAGCTTTTATCTAGCCTGGGATGTCAGGAAAAGCTTGCCAGAAGGGATAAGGCCACAGACAAGACGGGAAGGAGAAGTCTAAGTTACGTAAGGACATGAAGATAAAAGTAAAGTAGTACTTCTCCACATGAATGGAAATAATTGGCAAACCATATCTTATTTTTTTTACTAAGAAAAAAGTGAACATATATTATATGTTAGTATATTTGTGATATTTTCTTTAAGATATTTATGCATTTCAATTTATTGCTTTAAAAATATGATCAGTTTTCAGGCCACATTTTCTTCCATAAACATTTTTCTTTCCTACACTAAGTGATTTTTCAATCTCCCTACCAACATGGGTTATTCTTAAACATTTTTTGTGGTCTCAAAAATTATTTTATGTTAAAGAAAATATAATTTTAGTGAGATTGAAAGCCTCTAATATACACAGGCTGATTAAAGAAAAACATGTAGAGGTCAGTTCTCAAAGTAAGGCACAAGGTCTTCTCAGTGAGGTGCTCTTGATACAGTGAGCAATACTTCTTTTCCACCGGTTTTCATAGGATTAATAGGTTTTTTTTCAGGTATGGGTGTGCTCTATAGCATGTGGTCTACTCCATGTTATATATATGGTGTCTCTACCAGCAGTTTTTCAGTCAGTTTCATGAACTGGTACTTGTTTGCCAATATGAAAAAGTGTCTGTATCATTTGCCTATATGAAAAGAGATTCCAATATCATTTGAGTTCTATGTTGTGTATACATAAACGATTTATGCTTTTCTAAATTCCCACTTGAGCCCACTGTAATTTTGACCTGTTTTCAGAAGTAAGCACAAATTCTCAGTGAGGTGCTCTTGATAACACAGACATATCCTAGGTTGTTATTGCTCTGTTGTACCTCATATTTATGAAAACAAAAAGAAATTTGTGGAAATGTCTTAAGATTTAAAAACAATATATGATAGAACATGAAAGATCCTCCAGAAAATACTCAGGATTCTTGTACCAGAGAAAGCAACATAATAAAATGTATTGTGTTGGATAAAGATGTCAATAATCACAGCTAAGGTGATAAATCTTTGCTTGGCTTCTCTTGCTCCTTAAAGTCACATGCAAAATCCCACTGTTAGCTGTACCCTTGACATGTAATAGGGGTTGACCTGGTATAGAAAGTCTGTTCCTTATTTTGGTTCTATTCTTATAGATAAAGCTGTTACATTATCAATTTGAAACAATATTCAAAATAATTCTTATACATAAAACAGTTTGTTAACAATTGGATTTTTAATTTCAACCTGGACACCATATTAGAAAATAGGAGCAAATCCTATTAGTTCCCCATTTCTTTGAACCTAGAAGAAAAGAAAACCAAAAAAGAATTTATTATTGAGGTATGTATGTATAGGAAAATAGGGCTAGAATTAGACAATAGAAAATATTGTTTTACCAAATACTGATGGAATTTAGGTATGCCTTCCTAGATGTATAGGCAGAATTTTTATTACTAAGAAGAATATAAATCAAACATTTCCATAAACTATATATTAAAAAATTTTTATTGTTGTGCATACCAATTGGTTTGAGACTAGAAATTGTCTTATAAAAGGAAAAGACAAAGAGAAGAGAGGGTCAATTCTCAAGTCATGAATAGTGGCAAGTAAAATTATATGGGGAAAGGAAATCAATCTCATGAAATGAAAAAGGGTAAAAGGGGAGTTAAAGTAAATGAATCATTATCCACAACAATCCAATTTCTCCACCTTTATGATTTAGGATTTGAAAGGGCCTTTCTGTGCTTTTGGTGGTGAAGTATCATCAATAGCTTTGTAGTCAACCTCAGAAACAATGATCTGTCACTTTTAGGAGATAAGCTGTGCTTCTTTGGGGTAAAATATTTGAGTGGTTCCAAGTCTTTCTCTCTGTCTGTTTCTCTCTCTGTTTCTCTCTCTGTCTGTTTCTCTCTCTGTCTTTCTCTCTGTCTCTCTCTGCTTTTCTCTCTCTCTCTCTCTCTCTGTTTCTCTGTCTCTGTCTCTCTCTCTCTACCCTTCCTTTCTCTCATATGTCTGTGTTTTACTTTGCTCCTTTGTGTTTGTGTAACTGAGACTGTGTATGGTTCAGCACGATTTGCACATTTTAGTCTCATGTATCAAGTATCAAACTATGTAAAGCCATAACACAATTCTGATTTGAACTAAAACGTAATGTCTGAATCTGAGAACTGCTTCTGATGAGCTGAATTGCCTTGAAAGATATATTCATCTTTCCATGGACTCCTTTCCTCTTCCCTCCAAACACTCTTGCAATTACAGTTGAGCCCAGTCAGATCCAATTACAATCTTGATGCAAACAGAAACAGTTTTTTCCTTTGTTAATTAAATGGGAGAATATGTATGTTTTCTTAAAACATATAAATCTCAGTTTTAGACTGTTGCCTATTAGTTGGAAGGGAAATTAAATAAAGAGGAGGATTTAGAAATCTCACTAAACTGAAGGGCGGGCAAAATTTATGCCAGATTTTAAAATTAAACAGAATTCAAAGATTTGTTTCATACCATATCTTGGGATAAACCACAGTTTCTTTACAGAAAAACAAACCAATAGTTTAGATATAAATTTAATAAATTTATAAATAAATTATTTATATATTATGTATATAATAACAAGTGTAATAAATCAAGAGCTTTAAAATGGTGTTGACACACATGATCATAGAGCATATCAAGTACCACAACCCATGGGGTGAGTAGAATTCTGGACTCACTGATATGGTTGCCTTGAAGCTGCCAGGCTGGAGACCCAGGAAAAACTTCACTTTGAGTTCAAACTCAGTTTCAAATGCAGTTTGCAAGCAGCCAGGAAGCATTCTTAACCAGGGAAGACTCAACCTTTTGCTCTATTCACACCTTCAGCTAAATGCATGAAATAGAATCACATGAAGGAAATCATGTCTACTCAATCAAGAGCCAATGACCAAGTTAGATGAAACAACCTCACATAAACTCCCAGAATAACATTTGATCAAATATCTGGGCAAGCCCAGTAAAGTTAACAGGTACACAAACAATCCTTTTGTCTAAAGAAGTGGTGTTGGGTTCTGTATTTTCTTTTTATTTTATAGTGTATGTGGTTTTAATTTAGCAAAGACCTAATAATGTACTATTTCTTAAATTATTTTGAAATTCAAAATTGGCAACTTGCCATCTAAAATGCCTAATGCTATTATGCATATGTGTTCTTGGTTAAGTCAGTTAATGAGATCTCATTTGCTTGGATGGACTTACATTCCTTGGAGGAATGAAATATGTGATCTGATAAATCATTTGCTTATCCTAGGATTTCACCCATTATTATAATTGTGACATGAACAGGAACGACACAATTATGTCTAAACAAGAGCAAATATTTCAGCTGGGAATAAAATAGTGCATGCTCCCAAGTGTAGGTAGCCTTGCACATATTTAGGTGACTATTTTAATTCAGAGTAAAAATAAGAGATGGGGATGGTGGGGATTTAGAACCAAAGTGAAATTAAGGGAAACAGGAGACAGGAAAATAATTTTTTTAAAAAGGGAGACAGAATTAAGAGGTTATATTTATTTGCATAAAGTGTATATGAAGTTCCCTATGAAACCTTAGTGATAGTAGGTATATGGTAAATGGTAAAGAGTGTGTGTGGGTGGACATGTAGAGAGTTGAAGGGAAAGAGAAAGAGGAAAGGAAGAGGGAAAAAGAGAGAATTAATCAGGTAGTGATACACAGTTACATTGAACTTTAGATGATGCAGTCCTTTAGTCTCGAAAGTCTTTACCTGGTAAAACAAGTAGAGAAGCCAAAATGATAAAAATTGGCAGGTGGAACTCTGAGATTAAAACAATAACCAATTCAGACCAGAGTGATAGCATAGCAGCAGGGTGCTTGCCTTACACGTGGCTGACCAAGGACAGATGCTGTTTCTATCCCCAGCATCCTATATGGTCCCAGAGCCAGGATCAATTTCTGAGTTCAGAGCCAGGAATAACTCCTCAGCTCCTATGGTCCAAAAAAAAAAAAAACCAAACAAACAAACAAACAAAAAAAACAAAGGAAAAAATAACAATTCACCTAGTGTGTGATTTTATCTTTTTGTTAAAATTAAGATTTGATTCTTAGAAGCTATTGAATAATACCAGATCCTCAAGGATTACAAATCTCTAAGATGCAAATGCAGGCCACCCATTCCTCTTTCTGGGAACATAAGCATAGTTATATTAAAAACGCTATTACAGACAAGAATAATCATTACTGTATTGAATACTTACTATGTCCCATGTACTAACTACTATGCCTTTCTGTTTGCATAACAAATCAATGTTTATTTTTATTGGCATTACTCTAAAGCTATCATTTTTTACTAATTTTTGGTATATAGTGTTTTGTCAGCTAAAAATGTGGCTTGCATTTTAAGCTTTTATATTTGTCTGCATAGGTTTGTCATGCATATAACACTATATATTTCCTTTCTTCCTCCCTTGATCATACCTTTCTTTCTTTTGAAATAAAAAACTCTGAACTTTCAGTTACTCCTTTGTAATACATTTGAATAATTTCTATTTAATTCAATTTTATTTTATATTTTTAAAAGTACTGAGGAAAGATCTCACTAAATGATAACAGGGAAGAGATAAGTTAGTCACTAAGTAGCCTTTCTGATTTTTTGATAGGTTAAAAACTTTTAAAATATAAAATTCTTAGAGTCAGAGTGATATCACAGCAGGTTGGACATGTGCCTTGCATGTGACCCACTCGGTTTTAATCCCTGGCATCCCATATGCTCCCCCAAGCCTGTCAGGAGTAATTTCTGAGTGCAGATCAAGGAGTAACCCCTGAGCACCAGCAGCTGTGGCCAAAAACAAAATCACAAAACAAAATAACTCCAGTAAAACAAAAGAATAAAATACAAAATTTTGTAAGAGAAGAATGTAATGTGTTTTTTGTATTTGAGAATTTTTTTCATAGTGTTGCATTATTATATTGTTTTAAAAAAGATTTAAATCGGGCCAGTGAGGTGGCGCTAGCCAAAGAAGGACCACAGTTCGATCCCCTGGTGTCCCATATGGTCCCCCCAAGCCAGGGGCAATTTCTGAGTGCTTAGCCAAGCTTAACCCCTGAGCATCAAAACAGGTGTGGCCCAAAACAAACAAAAATATTTAAATCATATGAAATTGATATTACAAAATATTAATAATGATAAATATGGAATTGTAAAAATATGACTTTTATTTAATAAAATGTGTTTTCCTGGTGATGGACAGACAGTATAGTAGGCAGGGCACTTGTTTTGTACTCCATTGACCAGATACTTATATGTTTGCCTGAATACCACCAGGAGTGATCACTGAGCTCAGAGCTCAGTGAGTAAAACTTAAGTACTTAAGTACAGATGAGTATGGCCCAAAAGCCAAAAAAAAAAACCCAAAAAACAAAAATGTATTTGACTTTTATAACTGAAGATTACAAGTAGTCTCATATGTAAATTCTTTCTATAAAGCATTCTATTTTACTTTTTACCTTCACCCTATTAAACACTAGGAGTTCTCCATGAATCCCATATAGTTCCCTTAACCTACCAGCAGTGCTTCATATGTGAGGAGCCTGGAGAAAGCCCTAGAAACAAAAACCAAAACCAATAAAACAAAAAACAATTACCCAAACTTAGCCTCGTCCTTAAAAGTTAAGAACGTTATAGAGTCTGGCACCATTGAACTTTTAGGAAAAGTTAAATTACCACTAAAAAAGATATCCAGGAAATTACACCAAGAAACTTCTGATTCTTGGTTCTCACTACTCTGTCTATTGCCTTTCTCTGGTATAGAATTCCTAAGACAAAAACCACTTTAGTCTCTTTGAGCTATTGTATCATGGGCCTTTCTGAAAAAAAAAAAAAAAAAAAGCCTCCCTTTTGGACTCCAAGAATCTAAAATTAACTATGTATGTTATTTAGGACAGCTGCAATAGGCAATTCCAGATTATGGAAATGCTGTTTTACTTCACCCAAGTATAGAATTAACCCTAACCAAAATTTAGTTTTTTTGTTGGGTTCTACTAAAATCTTGGAAGTATGTATCCACTTCCTATCAAATACTGCTCCCAGGGAAGGGACCTTATGAAGTTATTTAAGCACTCCCACTGTTGTAAAAAGTTAATGGAATTTCTATTTGGGTTCATCTATTCAGGATAAAATCTGCTCCATCTGTTGTCATCTAGTGACCACACTGACAGAATGAATCAAACTATTGCAGTGAACCTATTAAAGACTTGAAACCTCTCTTTAAGAAAACTCACCACTAAAAGCTAAGTTATATGTCTGCTAACTTCTAACATGTCTTTACTGGTGTTCAGTAAAAGCAGAAACTTACAATTTCTTTTATGGCAGACTCATCGGACTGTAAAAAAAAGGAGCAGTGCATGCTTATCTGCAAGTTAATCATGAATAACTGTAATTTCCAGTGACTTAAAAACAAATAAAAGCTTATAGTAAATAGAACTTCTAGGAAAAAAAAAAAACAAAACAAAACACACAACTTTGTCCTTAGTGGGCAAGAGAAAACTTTTATCTTTTGTTGTCTAATTTATAATGATTTTTCTTTCTCTTTCATGCTGTCAAATCTGAAACCCAATAACCCATTGCCTGGCTCCATTAATGGTGAGTTAGACTGAGATTTCACACTCTTCTATAGGCAGGATCTGTGCCCTTTTGTCAGCATAAAGAAGTTAGAGAAGACAAATCTTCACCCATGAACCAGTTAAAGATTTAAGATATCTCAGCAGGGAGGGGAAATGTAGGTAGATAAATAGAGGGCCCTGGTAAAGAGCTTTTGGGAAAAAATAACTTCAGAAGAAATTACTCAGCCCTGAAGTAACCCAAAGGTATGAGGATCAAGTCTCTCTGATATGCAAATCCTGACCTCAATGGAAATGGAAAAATTGAAGCACCAACCAGATACAGAAACCCAGTACAACCCATAGAAGGACAGATCCCTCTGAAAAGAAGAAAATATGAGAGACACTAAAGGTCATGATAAGAATATGGAAGGACTTGATAAAAAATATGAAATCTCCATAGAGATCACAGATACTTAAACAGTATCTAAACTTCATATTTTCTAAAACAGAGCTAATACTTTCTTAGCATAGAACACACTTTTCTACTTCTAGAGGACTATTCAGAGTCAAATGCTCCACTTAAATTTTTCTTAACCTCTTTACTTTTACTCACTTTATATTTGTATGATTTATCTCTTTTGTGTTAATCTTAAAATATATTTGAACATAATTATTCATAATATTTTAAAACATTAATTTGCATTTTTTTTAGGAAAACCCACTCCATTCATCAATTTATCATTGATTTTGTGGAATGTTAGAAAGTTAGCTCTATTCAGCTGTGTGTGTGCAGATCTCTTCATCTTCACAGTTAAAAAAAATAGAGGGAACCAGAATGATAGCACAACAGGTAGGGCATTTGCCCATGTTTGATTCCTGGCATTCATATGGTTCTGAGTCTGCCAGGAGTGACTTCTGAGTGTAGAGCCAGAAGTATTACTTGAGTGATACAGGGTATTGCTCAAAAACAAAATAAAACAAAAAGAAAATTTATTCCAAATATGAAGTTTAAAAAGCAACGCAGTAAGTGAGCAACCAATGTTCAAAGTCATCAGAGCTGAAGATTGTATCTGAGTTATCACATTGGGAGGATGATTGGAACATAGGATTTTTTGAGCAATTTTCACTCTAATAAGCTAGAGGGCACCATGTGTAATCTGGTGTCCCAAAATGAGGCATCCATACTACCCTGATGCCTTAAGGCTTTCCAGTTGGTTCTGCATATTCATATTTGGCCCAGAAATTTGGTTCACTATTATAATTCTGTAGGTCCCAGTAAGAACTACCTGAGTGTCTGAGATGGCCAAAAAATGGCACAGAAAGTGTAAGGCCTCAATCCTGGACCATGATCCTTCGTTCATTAACTTCACACACCCATATCTTCAACCAATCTCCTTTACTTGTTCCTCTGCTGAGTATACTGGACAAGAAAATTGTCTAACTGTCCAAGAACTACCTTCTTAGTGGACCAGACAACTTATGCCAAAGAGATTTAATATCTTATCCATGCCTACATTCTTACCTGGGATGACATATATATCATTATGGCTTCCAACCTTAATATGGATGAGTGGGATCGAATCTAGGGTTCTGCTCAAGACTGTGCTGGAAAGTTATACTTAACTAGCCCTACTGTACCTGCAGAAGTGGAGGCAGTACTTTGCTATGACCCTGGGTGGTTCTACTAGGACACCTCTGATGTTGGTCTCAGAGGTTAAGCATTGAGGGACCAGTATATTCAGTTCCTTCTATGTAGGGTGCGATCTTCATGGCAGTCAATTATGACAAGTTTATGAGAGTCACACAATACCTCTTTGAAAAGATGGTTTATTTCCTTAATATACTGATTGATTCCCTCCAGAAATGTACCTGGCTGAACCCTGAACCCCCAGCAGGGACAATAGTTTTGGCCAATTATTTGTTCAGTTGATCCCAGATATATTAAAAAAATCTGGAAAGGGCAGAGGATGGTTCACAGAAAAGTCACAGGTCCTTGAAAGACCTGGTGAACATGGCCTGTGCTCTGCTTCTAGAGGGTCCACCCTTGCCAATAGGCTGGCGCTAATGGAACTAGACCTCTTAGAGAATGATGTTTTGTGACTGTGAGGTCACTGGGAAACAGGATTCCAATCCACAATGTGGCCTCAAAACCATGCCTGTTGTGTGGTCAAAAGGGGACTGGAAGAGTGACTGTCCTTCAGTGTCAAATCATTGGGGGCCATTCTATCTGAACTCTGATCTAATCTACTTATGACCAGGTCTTTTACATTACTTTCCCAGGTCTTAATGGTCTTTCATCCCTTGTCCATCTTTTGCCTCATTGTTCTGTGGCCACTACCCACTCTTTCCTGATCTTTCCCACATCCCCAACCATGCTGATAGCCTGTGAACTAGACTGGCTTTTGATTGGCCAGAGAACCTCAGGTCAGCCATCTATTGGGAAATGACTTTAATCCTTTATCTAATAGGGTCCCTGCTCTCCTCAAACTCAATCACATGCCTAGACCTTGAGGAAGTTGATTCATGGGTTTTGAACATCTCATTTCCCAAGGTGCATGCATCTCACCATTCGACCATATGGGTCTATTTTAGGAACCCCTCCAGATTTCTTTTCACTCCCATTTCCAATGCCTGTGAATCACAGGCATGGGTTGAAGTCAATTCATCACCCTCTTGAATTTCTTAGCCCCGTAAGGGCTACCAGGTATTGCCATAAAAAACAAGTTTTCCTATCATCTGTTATTTATTTAAATCTCTTAATCACTAACACTTCAAAAAAATCTTATGTTGGAGGGCCAGGAAACCCTAAAATATCTTTTTCCCCCTACCTCTGCTGTACAAAAACCATCTTATTTGGGACTAGCTAGGTTTTTCAGATATTGAGTTTCTAATTTTTATGTACTGACCAAACCTCTAGGAAACTGCACAGGCCACACAAAGGGAACCCTTAACTCCCATACTGAAGTTGGACAGGATTTCTTAAGGTTGAAGGATGTCCTCCTGGAAGCTCTCGCTATGGCCCTTTCCCAATACAGAGAAGTCCTTCCATCTGTTCTTGAAAAAAAGCGAATAGTTGTTATGGGAGTTCCAACCCAGTTGGTCGGACCCACCTACTGACCTGTAGCTTATCTTTCCAAGCAAGTGGACTCCATGATCCATGGGTGGCAACTCTGTTTTGAGGCCTGGTGACCATAGCCCTACTCGTCAAAGGGGCCCTCATACTCAATTTGGATTATCATGAAAGTCTCATTCTGCCTCTGGATCTGGGACCTTTTATCTCAGAGTGCTCTTTTCTCTCATCCCATCTAGACCAAAACTTTCTATCTATTGAAAATTCTTCCATAACTCTAGCCCCTTTACAGAACCTAAACCTCACCATCTTATTCCTGATTAAAGGGACTCCTTGAAAGCCCAAAAATTCCTGATGGACAGAGTTTGAACCACTGAACCTTCTCCTCTCTCAGGTCTTGCTGATGGTCTTCTGGTGAATGCTGACCTTACCTTGATGGTTGATGGCTCCTCTTTCTTAGAGGTATCTAAGCAGGGGCACTGGGAGCTCAACAGTATATCATGTGGGAAGTAATCACTTAATCCCTCTTAATGCATCTGCCTACCCCCCTATTGAATGCGCCTCCCTATTTCCATACATTTTTACATATAATTCACATCTCTCTCATTTTTAATCTCTCAATCTTGTTTAACCAGATCTGTGTGAGAGAGAATGAAAATTGCTGAATGGAGTTTAGCCAGGCTTCTTCCTCCTTTGGGCCCACTATCAGCATTGTTATTCTCTTTACTTCCCCGCTGTTTACTCAGATTCATTCAGTCATGCATCTAAGGGATCTCCAAAGCCACTTTTATTCAAATGCATTCCTACTCTCAACTGCCTGTGAATTTCCCAAAGGAGCCAATTCCCTGGACAATGATGCACCCCTTTCAACAGGAAGTAGCCTGAGAATGTTGGGGCCTCCTTGTATACAACCAAATTTGTTGGAATATGAAGCTTTCTGAGGAGAAAACTAGGCAGTCCCTACTCATACCAGAAAAAGGGCTGTTTAGACTTAAAGACATAGGCTGTTGGTTTATACCATAAGTCCTGAGGACTGAATGAAGTGGAATAGCAGGATATTGGCCCTTACCATAAATGATAAGGACTACCCCAAAAACCTCTGAACTGCTTGGAGGAGAGATAGAAGCCTTTGAAGCTAAGAATGTGTCAGCATAAACCTTTTTCTGCATCTTTTTCTAGTTAGAGTGAGCTGTATTATTGTACTGTAGGTTGCTGCTGTTGGGATTTCCCTCAACAAAAAGTCCAGTTGGTCAAATCCAGTCCCTAACTCTTCTATCTTGCTACCATTCAGAGGGTACTTGGGAGGCTATGGTGGAGAGAATGGTCTCTCTGGTGGTTGGTATGATGTTAGAATATTGAATCCTTGAAAAATATAAGGAGTGATATTGTAAATTTTATATAATAATGATTACCAAATAAAAGATTATGAAAGGACCATCAAGAGTTCAAGGCTTTGCCTGACAAAAAAGAAATGATGGAGGGAAGGAAGAAGATAAAGGGAAGCAATGGGGACCAGGGGTCTAGGATTTATTCATATTGATGATGTGGGAGAATGGCATAGCTCTACATCCAAAGTACAGGCTCAACAACCCTGAAAACATGAGATCTAAGCTGAAACCACTGAACTTTAATATGTCTGTTAAGGTGGCAGGCTGGGGTGGGGGGTGATGGAATTTGGGAGTTCCAGTGATGGGAGTTGACAGTGATGGTAGAATTGACGTTGCAATATTATGTGCCTAAAACTCAACTACCAATAACATGTGTAACCCACAGTTCTCTAATTAAACAAAAAATTAAATTTAGGAAAAGAGTTCAAGACTTTTTCTGTGACAATTCCTAGACTAACTTTTATGTATGCAGAGAACTCCAGGTCAAAACAATTTGTAAGAATTATGCAGAGTCTCTCAAACACCACTGGTGGCCTTTTCGACCTCTCTTAAACATATATTTCTTTATCTTCTCTTATATTACTCTAAATAAAAATTAAGAAAAACTATTTCACCCACCACAAAAAACAAACAACCAAACCAAAACAAACCAACTATGCTCTGAGCTGAATTTTAAATTTAATTTATATAACTGTAATGAAATAATTCTTCAGTAACTTAGGGCTCAGTATCATAATGTAAAGAGCAATGTGCAAAAAAAATTCAAGTTGCTCAGTGTTGCTTTATTGATCAGTTCTTACCTGGACCAATGAGGTTGAAAATGAAGTGAGTCTCAAACCAGTATAAGGTAAACTATAGTAATACTAGTGATGGATGCAAATTAAATTTATTATCTTTAGTTATAAAACAGTGATATTAAATATATACTCATTGTGGTTTGTAAACACAACCATCCATCTCTATAGCTTATAGTCTTAAAATACTATAAGTTAAAGATGTAATGTAATATATGTTAGATGTCATGGTTAAAATTTATGTAAATCAGACAAGGCATTAGATTGTATTGACTAATTTAAATTTCTTTATTAAACTGGGTTAAATTATATAGAATTCAATCATGGCAAGTGGAATTTTATTGATGTATTTTCTATAATTCCATTTGCCATTCCTTTAAGTTTTCTGGGAAGTAAATTTGTTATATGTCTACTGAAGTAGAATGCTTGGGAGGGGTTGGATGGTATGGTACCTGGGACATTGAAAGGATGGTCACACTAGTGGTGGGATTGATGTTGGAACATTGTATTCTTGAAACAACTTTACTATGAAAGATTTTGTAATCATGGAGTTTTAATAAAAATTAATTAGAAAAACAAAAACCCACATAACTATGATGATCAATCAATAACTACTCATTTACTCTTCCTTGGCTACCATCATTTTATTTTTTACCTCTATCATTGCATATTTCATATAAATGTAGTCAGACACTGTTTCTGATTAGATTGTTTGATTTAGCAGAATATTTGATAGGTTGAATCATATGTAAGCATTTTCTTCTTTTAAAGCCGGGGTCTCAAACTCGTGGCACGTGGGCCATTTGCGGCCCTCAGTATAACATTTTGTGGCCCGCGGCCGGCCTTCAAATATCGCAGTATTTGCGATTATTCGCTTAATAAATAATCACAATAAAAATCGCATTAGTAAGAAAAAAATAGCATTAAACATTCGCATACCCCGAGCAGTTTCATTCGGGATATGCAAATGTTTAATGAGATTATTTTTCTTACTAATGCGATTTTTTTATTGCGAATATTCAGTAAGCAAAATCCCTTATGCGGCCCTGCCTCACCCCGACTTTGCCTCCTGCGGCCCCCAGGTAAGTTGAGTTTGAGACCCCTGTTTTAAAGACTGATATTCTACTGTATTTATTGTTTTGTTTTGTTGTTTTATTGTTTTTTGTTTTTCGGCCACACCCATTTGATGCTCAGGGGTTACTCTTGGCTAAGCAATCAGAAATTGCCCCTGGATTAGGGGAACCATATGGGACACTGGGGGATCGAACCGCGGTCCTTCCTTGGCTAGGCTTGCAAGGCAGACACCTTACCTCTAGCGCCACCTCACCGGCCCCACCTACTGTATTTATGTGTCAGATATTGTTTATTCATTCATTTGTTGATATACACAGGTTACTCTGAAAATTTTGCTGTTGTGAAACTTGATATGTAGCTATAACTTTCAATAAATTGATTTTAAATATATGTATTTCTTTTGTTATATCATATGATAGTTATTTTAAGAGATACGAAGGCTGTTCTATGTTACATATCAACAATGCATCTATCTCTAACTTCTCTACATCTTCACAAGCATTAGTTTTTGTTAAATTGATATTAGTATAGTTGGCTGTTTTGAATTATGCAAATAGTATTGGGATTAAAAAGAAGCTATGAGGTACCTGTGCAGTTTAGACTATGTGCCAGTGACCTTTCAAGTACTAGCTTTTATTCTTTACTGAAGATAATATCTACTGAATATATTGAAGTAAGCTAATGTAAGACTTACACACATTTAGTTTTTCATTTAATACCCCCAAGTTCTGTAGTAGGTTCTATAACAATATATCAATTAGGCATAACCATTTTACTTTTATTTCTTTTCAGTTGTCAAAGTTATTATATACATGGGAAATATGAAAAGAACAGGTGCCTAAAAGGTTATGGGAAGGAAGTGATAATTTGGAGAGGAAGAGGAGTCCTTGAAAGATGATTATGTCATTAATGAAACCCTAGCAATAATAGCTCTGTAAACCACAATGCAAAAATTTACTAAATAAATAAATAAATAAATAAATAAATAAATAAAAGGTGCTTGTTACACAGGCAGGCTGGTAGGTGGGAAAGAAATGATCACTCTTAAATGTGTTGGTACTAGAATTGTATATTCCTAAAATCAAATCATGGATAACTTTTTATAGCTACTAAATAAAATTATCAAAAGAGAAAGAAAGAAAGAAAAGAAAGAAAGAAAGAAAGAAAGAAAGAAAGAAAGAAAGAAAGAAAGAAAGAAAGAAAGAAAGAAAGAAAGAAAGAAAGAAAGAAAAAGAAAGAAAAGAAAGAAAAAGAAACACAAAGCACCAGTTTCTCTATACCAAACCAACAAAACCTCATAAAGTGAGCCATACTTAGTGCATATTAAGTTTTTATCTGATGAGGGAGTTTCCTTATTTTATTTTTTATTTTCAATAAACATTTTATGTAAAAAATAAAAAAGCAGCAGCTTGTGAAAATAATGAAGGCACTGCTGGGCTCTGTTGTGGGCCTCACCATGGCTGACTATGATAGAAATATATTACACAATGTATTTGCTGCATCTTGTTTATAGGGAGGAGGAGGATTTGCACATTAAACTCACCATGATATATGGAGATTTCATAAGGTTAGGATATATAATACTTAAAGTATCGCACCTCACATTATTTTAGTTAGAAGTATGCTGAAGACAGTTTTACTGTTTTGTCATTTTGTTGTAGTGTCTTGATGTGAAAGAACAAATATCTCTGTGTTCAGTGTATTTCTAATTTTAGAGTGAGTTTTCAGTTTAATGACTTTTTATATTATTACTTTTATGAGAGATATATTAAGTATCATATCCTTTTGGCAGCAAAATCATGATATTTTACATCCAAGAATATAAATATCTCTAAATTGCTTTTAGTTTCTGTTTTTTGGAACTTTTGTTATTATTTTGAAGGATCTCTAGGTTTGTTCCTTACACATTTTAATATTTGAATGGGGTGAAATTCCAATTTGCCTTTGAAACAACTTTTATTTTATTCAGTCAATATGCTCAGTAAATTAAAATGTTAAGGAGCATCAAATATCAAAGAGAAAAAGCCTAGTTGGATTACCCCACATAACCAACCTGCTTTCTTTTACCCCTGACAGGAATGTTTATTCCAAATTATGTTTCCACTTTATTTTTTATTATAACAATTTAAAATTGTATGTAATTTGGACTCACTAATATAAACAACAATAAGTTTAATCTCACTCTAAATCCCATTTTTCTATTTTATTTTGTATACTATTTGGTAAATATGTATCTAAACTTTTTTGATATATTTATATTCATATATTTGATTTTTTCTTTATTTATCACTTTAATATATACTTTGACTCTAAATTTATATATTCAATATCTAAAATTCCAGTCTTTCCACTTCTTTCATTTTCCATTCTCTGCAGTACTCAGGGGTTACACTTGGCTCTGTGCTCAGAAATTACTCCTGATAGAATTGGGGACCTTATGGAATGCGGGGAATTGTATTTTTATAGGACATTTCCAAGGAAAATGCCCTATCCACTGTGATATCTCTCTGTCCCTTCCACTACTTTTATAACCTAAAATTTTCTAATGTTTAACAAATTGGGGGAGAGGAAACACCTGGACCATTCCAGAGAGTGTTTGGGGAATCACATGTAGAGTCAGGATTCAAACTGTGAGGAACCACGTGCAAAAAATAATAAAATCTCATTTATTGAGTCTCTGCTCTATATTCTAAGAAATTGAATCCCAGTAAATACAAAATTATATTTTTTGACAAACTTTATTCATATATATCTGTTACTTCACTCAGGACTATGAAAAATGAAATATAGAAACTAATATAAATATTCCAAATATTAATTTAAAATATATGTCCTGTCAGAAGGGTGGATAAACCTATTCATGCTCAGGCCTTACTCCTGGTTCTGTGCTCAGGTATCACTCCTGAAGGAGCTCAGGGAATCCATATGGGTTCTGAGAGAGGAAGCATTCTTTCCATCGTACTATCTTTACAACCCCAAACTTTCTATTTTAAATTTTTTTTTCTTTTCTAGGAAAATAAAGAGCATCCTCTAAACCTCTTATATAGTTCTAGCCCATTAGTTGCAGCAATATTATTTATTATAATAATTTAGGCATGTTAACTGAGAGAAAAAGAGAAAATGGGAGAGACTTGAAACTAAATTAAGCATGAAAACAAAATTGAATCCAAAATGCCAGTATCACTTTTTGTAGGAGGCATAGAGGTTTGGGCCCCATTCCATATCACTCAGGGGTTAGTCCTGGTTGCTCTGTACTTAAATATTGCTCCTGGCAGGCTCAGGGGACCATAAGGGATACCAGGGATCAAACCTGGGTCCCTCCTTATGGGAGGTTGTGGGTTGCCCACATGCAAGGCATACACCCTATTGCTGTGCTATTGTTCTAGCCTCAAGTATCACTTTTTATAACACTATATGTAGTCTTTACCTAAACCAGTATAAAAAAATAACTGTGTGTTCCTCTCACTCTGATGTCAAGTAATTCTTATCATTGGAGAAGAAATGACAGGATAGGATAGGATAAACTTTAGTCAGTTTTACTAATTATTGATGTTTTATATAACTCTGTGAACTCTGTATTTAGTAAACAGTTATTTCAAATGACATTGTCATATGTTATATCAAATGAATTTGAGATAATTTCTGATAATTTATATATTAGCATACTTTACTATGCTTCCTAAGTTTCCTTTCTGGGAGGTAGGTACTCTTAGCCTGACATCTCCAAGTTGAAAATATCAGAGCAAATGATAACATATGAAAGCTTATTTTTTTAAATAAAATCTAAAACAAATATAAAATTTGAAAATATATGCAAGCTCTTCTTATTATGTATTCGACATTACTTAATCTGACTACTTAAATGTAAATTAAAAATAAATGTTAAGGTATCTCTTTCCGCATCTTTGTTTGACAGATAGTAATCAGTCTTGAAACATTTGCTAATGAACTTGAAAAAAATTGAGGTTTTTGGAACTCAATGCCACTGAAAGAAAGAGAGACTTTGGGGCCGGTGAGGTGGTGCTGGAGGTAAGGTGTCTGCTTTGCAAGTGCTAGCCAAAGAAGGACCACGGTTCGATCCCCCAGCGTCCCATATGGTCCCCCCAAGCCAGGGGCAATTTCTGAGCCAGGAATAACCCCTGAGCATCAAACAAATGTGGCCTGAAACACCAAAAAAAAAAAAAAAAAAAAAAGAGAAACCTCAACATTCTCACTAATCTAAATATGCATTATTCCTTTCAAAATTTGTGCATTGTAAACTTTGTTTACTAATTTTACAACTTTATGATTTTCTTTCACATTATGAATGTGAGGGGTTCTAGATTATTTGTCTGATTATAAAGCTTTTAGTATTTTGCTGTGAAACTATAAGATCCAAAACATTTTTGTGATAAATTGTCTTCTCAATGACTGGTGTACTGTATATTTTGCAGCCATTATTCTGTGCATTATTAAAAGGCTTGAGTGAATGTCTTTTGTGCTAATCTCATTTTGTAAGAAATCACATGAAGACATTCCGAGCATGGTCCTAATTCAGAGAGTTGAAGTACCAGCCTGCTCTAGGTGCAAATGATTAAACCCACTAAAATGCTCCCACATAGTTGAACATCATGTAATTGTACTGCTGGCTGACATGATGTTTAAGAGGAGAGCTATAGCTAAGCCCATTCTATCCACTGAATGTAAAATAATGACTTTGTGTTTTATACCAATAAGTTTTGTATCATTTGCTATATATAAAAATAAAACTACCTACATATATTTTCTTTAAGTAATACATAATGCATTTATATGAGTCAGTTTAAGAATACAATACCAAGGAGTCCAAGGATCCCAAGGTAGATTTTTAATTTCATATGCAGAAAATCAACGAGGCAATTATGATTGAGGTGGAGTATATTAAAATGGAGACAGAAATTAGATAATATATGCTCTTACATACTACTATAGCAACATATAAAATACATGAGATCTTATCTGCTGTTATTTTGTAAATATAATATTAATTTGAAAATGACTATACTACATGACCATTTCTATATTATCTATGTCTGCTTTCACAGAATTGGCAGATTGGTGTAGTTATATTAATAGTCCATATGGCCCACAAAGAACATGACATTTATTAATTGGTTCTTTGTAAAACAAAACCTACCAACCTCTGTTGTAGGTAGTGTAATATATTATTGCATATGCAGACAATTAACATGACATGGCTTGGTTTTTCCACATTCTTCTGGCTGCTTTGGAGCAAATGTACTAATGAAGGAATAAGAAGTTGAAGAAATAAAGATTACTAAATAGGGATATAAAGTTTGTGAAACCAATTCAAGTAGAATTGATAGGTACTGTGAAAATGATCAAAGGCAAGACACATTTTAATGTGGATATTAATGGGTTTTAAATTGATGAGACATAAGAAAGTTCAAAGATGGCCAATGGTCATACAATTTTTTGTTTGCTTTAGTAGCTGATAAAATCAATAATAAATATTTATTAAATTAGTTTCAAAATGGTGAATAGAAAATATATGTTTTTGATGTCTCAGTATATTTCAACTTTAAACGACATAAAACTGTATTAAGGAACATATGGCTGACCTTCCTTTGGAAGGACTGAACAAACCAACATTACTTTTACTATTAGGAAACAATTCTGTTGTTGAGTGTTCTTTTGCTTAAAGGATACATTTAATTTCTTGTCTTTATTTGAAATGATTCTGAAGCTCTTAAAGCTAGTCAGTCATATTGAACATTTGAAGAACTAATGAGTCTTCACCGAGTAGATAAATTATTGGGAGAAAGCAGGAGAATCCAGGACATGACCTGGATTAGGCTCACAGAAAGAACTCACCAAATCTCTGTTATGTTGCACCCCACTATAGGTCAGGTAGGGAAAGTTCCACAGGGACCAAGAAAACTCATTTAACAAATCATCTCTTCCTACTGAAAAACAACTTTCTGAGGTATATATCCTTGTAGCTATCACTTTCAGATCTAATAATGTATTCATTTCAGCACTAAAATGTGTGACCTGGCTTCTCTCAGGAAACTGAAAACTTCTGAATGCTCAGAAACATTACCGGATTGGAGACACTTCACTTGGTTCAGGCAACTAGCTCCTGTTCCTGATGACCCTTCCAGAGTACTTGGCAGACAGCTTCCTGATCCTCCTTTGAGGAATCTGGTCTCCAGCTAAATCCCATTGTAGCCCTAAGATATTGTTGAAAAATGTCCACTCAGCACCCTGCTCTGTAATTGAACTCTCATTTTTCTCCTCAGGGTTAGTGTGAGGATTTCGGTTGTAGTGAAGGAAGTGGGGGAAGTGAAGGTTTTGTTCCATCACTTTGAAGAAGATCTAGCAGGACATTGAGAATCAGACATACAGGAACAAAATCTTTATTTGTCAGGGAAAGGGAATGAACTGCCACCATGGGGATTGCTTTTGGACAGATGCAGGAGGAGGCAGCTGGGGTCCCACTGGGCCGGGGTGCTGAGTAGAGGCAGGAAATCTATGGTTTTCATTAACTAAATTTCTGTTGTTTTTAAAATTTTGTCTCCAAAGTTGGATCATAATCTCATGATGTGTGTATATATATAGTACATTATTTATATTATATAATATACATATATGTTAATTAAATATAACGATGAACTTACTTACTGGTATAAGACTATAGCATACTTGGGAAAACGAGCTCAAGACCAGTGGGCCTTTTTCTCGTGCCCAAACCTTTATCTGAAAACAAAGACTGGGGGCAAAGGTGCTCCTGTCTTGACGAGGAGAGACACCCAAAATCACAGCCTTACAGCAGAATGGAGAGCAGATGCAATGATTAAGCCCTGACAATGTTTTTCAGGCTTGGTATGGTTTCCCGTGCAGCTGCTCGGCTTACTTTTGTATTTACGAGCACTTGGTGAGTGCTGCGACAGGTTTATTATTTGTTGGCTTTCTCCAGCATTGCACAGTAAAAATTGTTTTCAAAGAGTATTCAAAAGTGGAGCTGGCTGTCATTGTAGCAAGCTGAATCCATCCACTGATATATTTCACTCTCTTGATGGATAACTGGCTCCGTGGTTTGGCATTTCAGAAAAAGAGTGGAAAGCGAGCTAGTCTCAGAGGCCATTAATCGTGTTTCTCCCTCAGACTCCCTTGGGTGACTGCTTGTGCCATTATCCACAATTTTTATGGCCGATAGCAACCTCTTCATGCCAGCCCCAAACATGGTGTTGCGACCAGGTGTCCCTTCTATTCCCTGCAGCCCTTGGAACTTGCTTTCTAGTTGCCTCCCTTCAGATAGCAAAAGGATCGTCTTCGGAGGGAAAGTCAGTTCCTCGCCTTTCAAAAGGAACCTGCCCTGCAGCTGCCCACACACAGATGAGTTTCAAGATCCCCTTCGCTGTTGCAATCAGCACAGGATACAGAAGTGTCAGGTTTGAGGTGGGCGTTTACTTTATACATCCTGTGAATCAGTTCCCATGATCATTTGATATAATTACTCTTGATGTTGCACCTATTGTGCTGTGAGTTAGTATGGAGGAGACTCATAACTGTTCATCTATTTGACAGAACTGAATAAACCTTCTTTGCTGTCAGGCAGAGCTGTTATTTTTTATTACTGCAAAAAATGCTCTCAGTGTGCTGGACGAAATGTCAGGAGTCATTAAGCCAAAACAGCCCCCTCCCCAAAGAAACAGCAGATTATGAAAGCCTGATATCTCTAATTAAGCAGAACAGGAAACTTGGGGGGCCATTTAGATGGGGGGAGTTGTATCTCCCCAGAGGCCCTTCCTGGTTTGTCTCACTTCAGTGAACTCCAGCTTCAATACTTCCAACATCTTTAGGTGTCCGCTTCTGTTGGGCATTGAAGATAATGTGTTCCCGCCATTTGCCCAGAACCCAAGAAGTTTTACTCTCCTGCCAGAAGTGGAAACTTTTACAGAACATTTAAATTAAATGCAAATATCTTCTCCATCTGTCCTCTATGGAATAAGCTCTTCCAGATAAAACTGCTGTCCCCCCATTTTATGTTGTTCAATTACAGAGTATTCTAAACTCTACAAATTGCTTTCATTTCCACGAAGTGCTACTCTGTTGTTAGCATTGCATTAGAATTATTTGTTGGGAGAAGCACTGCAATAGAAAAATGTTTTAAATGATGAGAAGTAGAAAAGTATATAATGTCTTTGTTTTTGTTTTTGTTTTTGGGCCACACCCGGTGACTCTCAGGGGGTAACTCCTGGCTCTGTGCTCAAAAATCAGTCCTGTTTTGGGGGACCATACCGGACGCCTACTGCTCAGGCCCCTCTATATAATGTCTTGAAGTCTGTTCCAGTCAATGAGGATGAGTAATGATGGCTTGGAGAGATCTTTCCAACATCCACAAGGAATGCCTGCTTACAGAGGGATTTGGGATTTGGAGTCAAACCAGAGGAAGTGCATGAGGCATTATCTTAGCACTGCCAGGGAGAATTTTTGGTTCAGAATGACACTGATCTCTGCTCATCTAAATTTACTAGGAATAATAAAAAATACTTTAAATTTTTCTTTGCTTAGTTTTTCTCTTAGAGTGTGTTTGTGTATAACTGCACATGTTTTAGAAAATGTAAAAATATTTTTGCATATAGCAAGCTATTTTGTGAAAACAGAATTTACTATCTAGATATGTTTTGATTTCTAATACATCGATTCCTTTTAAGTGAAATTTATATATTGCTTCTTTTGAGCACAGAGTCAAAAGTTTGGACAAATAAGTATAGTCTTATATACATAAGCATAATTAAAATAGATAACGTTTTAGTGTCCCATATAGTGTGCATAGTTTTCTTTACAGTTAATTCTAAGAAGAGTTCTTTCCCACCCATTTAGCCTGTCATAACCAATTAAATCTCATTTTTATCCCTAAAGATTTGCTTTTACTAAAATGTTACATATATATAGTTAAACATATTTGTTACATATGTATGTACATAACAAATACTTTTGGTTCTTGATATCTTTTCCTCTAACAAATATATATGTACTTATACACATACATGTCTAGATTTTATCAATATCTTATTAATTCATACATGATGTTAATTTTATCAGTTCTCAGTTGCTGAGTGGGTTT
This sequence comes from Suncus etruscus, assembly GCF_024139225.1. Classification (NCBI taxonomy): domain Eukaryota; kingdom Metazoa; phylum Chordata; class Mammalia; order Eulipotyphla; family Soricidae; genus Suncus; species Suncus etruscus. The sequence continues at coordinate 134,007,633 of NC_064851.1, forward strand.
TTATTTTAGAACTGTGAACACCATTTGTTTACTTGGGATAAATCCAATTATGACTCCTATAAATAAAGGATGTATACAGGGCTAATTTGCACTGATTTTATTTAAACTTTCTAGGCTTAGAGTTTTGCTATGTATCACCTAACTTTCACCTGAGTAGAGGTTGTTAAAATAGTCAAAAAGTTTTCATTGTTTTAGGTCAGTGTTGAAATTACTATTATTCACATACCATTGTGAACTGAGTCCTCTTGGCCACCAAATTCATATATTGAAGTCTTAACTCTAAATACCTCAGAAAGTGACTACAGTGGGAGATAGGTCCTTTAAAGAGGTTAGTAGGGTAAATGAAGTTGTGTGGGTGAGGCTGTTCTAATATAACTTTGCCCTTATAAGAAGAGATAAGCTCACACTCAGTACAGATCAAGGGCAACCACATGAGGACCTAGAAGGTAGTCATTTGCAATTGTAGGGGAGAGACCTAGACAAACCAAACCTACTAAACCCTTTATTTATACATCTACCTTCCAGACTGTGGGAAAATAAATTTCTTTTGCATACCTACCTTATTTATGTACTTAGTCCAATACACATTCTCCCTATCTCATTCATTTTAAAATCATTTACAAACAATAGTCTGTGTCAAACCTTGCTCAAGGTCTTGGGGCTATAGCTTCCTACTCTTATGGATTTTAAATCCCAGGGGGGGTGGTGACAGCAACAATTAAAAAATCAAATAAAACTATACAGCAAATTAGCATAAAGGACTATATTAAAAAAGGAAACAAGTCAATGTGGTAGCCAGTTATTGGGTACTTTTTTAGACTGGGTGTTTAAGAAAAGGTTGAAGCTTGGACTGTGAGTCACAATAAACAGACAGGCTTGAGATGATCCCCAAGAAAAGGACTCCAGAGAATGAAAACCATAAGTGCCCTTGAAAACTGATGAAGGTGCACTTCCTGCATACCTGGCTTTTACTAAGCACAGTACCTGTTTTTTCCTAAGTTGCTCTATTTCTCTCACCAACACTCTGTAAAATGGCCATTTTCATCTTCACAGATGAGAAAATGGAGAATGAATCTGAAGGCAATATGCCTTACACATCCCATACATTTTCTGAAATATATCAGCATATTTATATATAAAATAAAAATACCTTATTATATCAATAATCCTTGAAACTGGATAATAGGATGTGTGTCCTGAAGGTAGACTTCTCTAGAAATACTAAGCTAGGATAGCATTAATAGAAATATTTCTGAGTTTTACTTCATGTTTTCGAAAACTGATTTTCCTGAGAACATGCCTGAGATAAAAGAGCTGGTCTTGGCTTTCCTATCTTCGTTTTTCACAATAGAAAAGCGTATTTCTTCCCACATATTAATCTTAGGGCAGCCATAAAAAGAGAGTTTGAAGTATTATTGTTGCTATTGAGAAAATGCATCACTTAGATGATTTGGTGAAAATGCTTTTACAAATCAGATAGTTTTTATTTCTTTGCTATGAAGGAAATTCTATTTGCCAGATAGATTATTAATGGGGATTGTTTTTAATGGCAAATGTTTATAAAAATTTTAATATACAATTTAAAAGGACTTTAAGAAATTGATATTGCTTTAAGTATCTCAGTTTCTATCTACTTACATAAGTGAACAAGAATTTCAGAGATTGAATCTATAAAAATGGAAAGTGAAAATAAAATTGCTGAATCTGATTTATACACAGATGTATGGTCCAAATCCCTCAAAATATTTCCATTTATTATATGAGAGATTTATCCAATGAAAATTCTGTTTACTAAAATATAAAAATTAAATATAACATTTAAACTGAGTTTTTTTTTTTGTTGTTGTTGTTGTTGTTGTTGCTTTTTGGTTTTGGTTTTTGGGTCACATCCGGTAATGCTCAGGGATTACTCCTGGCTATGAGCTCAAAAATCGCTCCTGGCTTGGGAGACCATCTGGGACACTGGGGATTGAACTGAGGTCCTTCTTGGGTCAGCCGCATGCAAGGCAAACACCTTACTACTGCACTATCGCTCTGGCCCTAAATTGAGTTTTAATAATAACAGTTTCATTGCTAAAGTTATTTTAAACACTTGAAAATTAGTCATATGAATTAAGGCTATGAATCTAAGTTTATACTTAAGGGTTTAAAAATATTATTGGCTAATCAGTAAAGGTTTTTAGAAATAAGCATATAAAACAATATTCTGTGGAATGCAAATAAAATTAAAGAGAAAAATAAATATGAAATTTTGGACTGTAACAAAAAGCTTTAGTAATAAGTAGGCATTTATATGGTACTTATTTTTATTGAATATATTTAAGTTGGTAAATTAAATATTTGTGGTAGATTTTAAATATTAAAATATTTTGAAAATTAAATTATTTTCAACAATATACATTTACGATAATTTTTAAAGAATTCAGTCCAATTCAGCATGTTAATGCTTTGAGCACAGTCTAATTAAACTGAGCTTTTTATTAATTTCAAGGATAACTATGTTTATATAATTCTTGGGCTATTTTGTACATAAAGTATCAGTTGTGGTCATCTAATCTTCTATTCTCAGAGCATAATATTTTTTACGTAAGTAAAATTTACCTGTGCTAACTTACAGTATGCTTTGTATATGTGAACAGAATTGCATATTTTAATAATGCATGAGTAAAGATTAAATGGCTAATATGGCTACTTAAAGTTAGAATTCAATACCCAGAAACAATAGAGATGAGGGCTGGAAGGACCGGGCCTCAGTATGAAAATTACCACAAAAATTCGTGAGTGCAGTTAGAGAAATAACTATACCAACAACTGTCATGACAATGGTAATGAGTGAGAGAAATTAAATGTCTGTCTAGAATACAAGCAAGGGGTGGGGGAGGAGGGAGATGGAGGGCAGTGGTAGTGGGAATGTTGTATTGGTGAAGAGGGGTATTCTTTTTATAACTGAAATCCAACTACAAACATGTTTGTAATCATGGTGCCTAAAGATATTATTTTTAAAAAATATATAAACAAAGAAAAAAGAAGAGAAGAGAAAAATACAGTAATAAGAAAAATTATGAAAATTATTGTATTTCTAATAAAGTCATTAATGGCTGAAATTATTGTCTGAAGGTTTAGTAAGCTCTTATTGATTTCTGACTATTTTGTATATTTGGCATCTAATTGATAACGTTTCTATGGGAGTGAAGTATAAAGAAAAATGAAGTTGCTGTCAGGCTGGGAAAATCTACTAATCTATGCCTGCCCAGTGGGACCCAACTGTGAGAAACTGTGAGTGCTGCCTATGTGTGTTTGTCTCCTGTCCTGTCTCCTGAACCTCTTGGGAGTGGGCTGAAAAGGGCCCAGAATATTCGCTCTCCCAGAGGCTCATACAAGGGCTGGAACACCAAGGAACTGCTTCCAAACATGAAAACCAGCTATAAATAGTACTTAGCAGAAGGCAGGTCACCTGTTTGTGATGTCAGGCTGGAAAAATCTATGAATCTACACCTACCCAGTGGGGCCTGCTCTCCCAGAGGCTCCAGAAGAGCACTTAGCTTCGCTTCACTACGAGGTCGTGTGCTCTTTCTAAGAAAAGAATGCCACTACAACAAGAAGAAAAAAATCACACTAAGAACTGTGCTGGATCACTGAAGCCCAGCATTTCTCCCTGGACTGTCTTCTCTGCTGCATCTCGGGCTTAAAATTTGATCCTGTGTGAGGCTTCATCAGGGAGGACTCCCCTTCCTTGGCGGCAAGTCGACCCACCCAGAAAGGGTGGAGCCAGAGGAGCTTGGCTGCATACATCATTTAGCCAATGAATACCACCACAACACATAAAATAATCCACAATACAAGTGTGACAATGGGGAAACAACACAGGCCAGCATCAGACATAGAGAATGAAGATGACAATTCTGATGACCAGAAAATGGCCAACCAACTAGTAAGTCTCTCAGATAAGGAGTTTAGACAAGCAATATGGAAGATGCTCAAAGATCTCAAAGAAACCATGGATTGAGTTTTACAGAACACTATTAAGAACCAAGAAAATATGAAGACAGAAATCACAAAACTCCAAACTAAAATAACAGGACAAACAACAAGCCTGAAAAGCTCAGTAAATGAATTGAATGAAAAAAATGGATAAGATGTCCAACAGGGTAACAGAAGTTGAGATTAGAATTGATGCTGTGGATGATGAGATAAATAACAACTCCATGCAATAGGAGAGATTGGAAAAAAAAAAACTTAAAGCAAATGAACAGACAATGGGAAAATTAGTCAAAGAATGAGAGCAGATGAAAATATAAGTTTATGATAAGCTCAACAGAAACAACTTAAGAATCATTGGAGTCCCAGAGACCCAGGAAGAAAATTTCCAGGAAAAATCAATGGTCAAAAACATCATTAGAGAAACTTCCAGAGCTAAATAATATATGCGATCAAATCCTGCATGCCCGAAGAGTACCAACCAAAAGAGACCCCAACCAAAAAGACCCCAGAAAAAAAAACCCAAGACACATCCTAGTCACAATGACGAATCCTACAAATAGAGAGAGAATTCTGAAAGCAGCAAGATCAGAAAGGGAAATTACATTCAAGGGAGCATCCTTGAGATTTACAGCAGACCTGTCACCAGAAATATGCAAGGCCAAAAAGCAGTGGTGGGACATAGTGACAAAATTCAATGAAATGAATGTTTCGGCTAGAATACTGTACCCAGCAAAACTCACTTTCAGGTTTGATGGAAGAATACATGGTTTCACAGACAAAAAACAGCTCAGTAACTTTACAGACTCAAAACCAGTCTTAAGAGAAAAACTGAAAGACCTAATTTAAGACAAGACTGACCAACAGACACACCAAACTTTGATATAAAGATGGCATTAAATCCTAGGACAATTCTTTCTCTCAATGTCAATGAACTAAATGCACCAGTTAAAAGACACAGAGTGGATAAATGGATCAAAAGACTCAACCCAACCTTCTGCTGCCTACAAGAAATGCACCTGAACAGTCAGAACAACCATAGACTCAAAATAAAAGGCTGGAGGAAAATTATCCAAGCAAACAACACCCATAAAAAAGCTGTAGTGGCCATAATAATATCAGATAATGCAAACATTATACTCAGGAAAGTTGTAAGAGACAAAGATGGACATTTTATATTAATCAAGGCATATCTACAGCAGAAAGAAATCACTCTCCTAAACATATATGCACCAAATGAGGGTCCAGCAAAATATTTAATGCAATTGTTGACAAATCTGAAAAATAATATCAATAAATGTGGGGGACCTCAACATGGCTTTGTCAACACTGGATAGGTCAACCAGACTGAAACTCAACAAGAATATACTAGACCTGAGAAGATAAATGGAAGAATGAGGCCTAGTAGATATATAGATAGGACACTCCATCCCCAGAAACCTGGATACACATTTTTCTCCAATGTACATGGGACATTCTTCAGGATATACTACATTCTGGCACATAAAACATAACTCCATAATATCAAGAGGATAGAAATTTTGCAGGCTACCTTTGCTGACCACAAGGTTCTGAAATTATATGTGAATTCCAAAGAGACACAGAAGTAAAACTTTAACACCTGGAAGTAAAACAGCATCATACTGAATAATCAGTGGGTCCTAGATGAAATCAAAGATGAAATCAAATCTTTCCTGGAAACAAATGATAATAAAGACACAAACAATCAGAACTTATGGGACACAGCAAAAGCAGTACTGAGAGGAAAATTTATAGCTTTGCAAGCACACATCAGGAAGGAAGAAGGGGCCTATCTAAATATATTTATGATGCAGCTCTTAGAATTAGAATTGCTCAACAAAAGGACCAAAAATAGGAAGACAGAAGAAAATATCAAAGCTGAGAGCAGAAATCAATGATGTGGAAAACTAAAAAAAAAAATCTGAAAGATCAACGAAAGCTGATGTTGGTTCTTTGAAAAAATAAACAAGATTGATAGACCACTGGCAAAACTAACAAACAAAGAGAGAGAGAGAAGCTTAATAACTAGGAATAAAATAATTACGACTGCAAAAGTAGAGATCACTACTGATATGGCAGAAATTCAAAGGGTAATCAGAAACTACTTTGAGAAACTCTAAAAATGAGAACTGGAAGAAATGGATAAATTCTTCGACTCTTATAATCTTCCACAGTTGAATGAAGAGGATGTAGCATATCTAAACACCCCCATCACTATTGATGAAATTAAAATGGTAATCAAATGTCTGCCCAAAAACAAATGCCCAGGCCCAGATAGATTCACTAATGAATTCTTTCACACTTTCCAGGAGGAACTACTACCAATCCTGGCAATATTCTTTCATGAAATCGAAAAAACGGAAACACTTCCAAATAGTTTTTATGAAGCCAACATCACCTTGATACCAAAACCAGACAGAGATGCTACCAAAAAAGAAAATTACAGACCAATATCGCTGATGAATGCAGATGCAAAGATCCTCAACAAAATCCTGGCAAATAGAATTCAATGCCTCATTAAGAAGATCATCCACTACAATCAAGTAGGTTTCACCCCAGGAATGCGAGGGTTTTTTTAACATCCGTAAATCTATCAATGTAAAACACAACATCAACAACAAGAAAAATAAAAATCATATGGTCATTTAAATAGATGCAGAGAAAGCATTTGATAAGGTCCAACACCCATTCTTGATCAAAACTCTCAGCAAGATGGGAATGAAAGGAATTTTTCTCAATATAGTTAAGGCCATCTACTGCAAGCTAGTGGCAAATATTATCCTCAATGGAGAAAAACTAAAAGCCTTCCCTCTAAATTCTGGCACAAGACAAGGCTGTCCTTTCTCACCTCTCCTATTCAACATAGTACTGAAAGTACTCGTTATAGCGATTAGGCAAGAAAAAGATATGAAGGGAATCCAGATAGGAAAGGAAGAAGTCAAGCTCTCACTGTTTGCAGATGACATGATACTCTACTTAGAAAACCCTTAAGACTCTACCAAAAAACTTCTAGAAACTATAGCAAGGTGGCAGGCTACAAAATTAACACACAAAAATCAATGGCCTTTTATACACCAATAGTAATAAGGAAGAAATGGACATTAAGAAAACAATCCCAATCACAATAGTGCCACACAAACTCTAATATCTTGAAATCAACTTGACTAAAAATGTGAAGGACCTATACAAAGAAAACTCCAAAACTCTGCTCCAAGAAATAGAGAGGACACACAGAAATGAAAACACATACCATGCTCATGGATCGAAAGGATTTACATCATTAAAATGCCACTACTCCCCAAAGCATTGTACAAATTTAATGCAATCCCTCTAAAAATACCCTTGACATTCCTTAAAGAAGTGGATCAGCACTTTTAAAAATCATTTGGAACAATAAACACCCTAGAATAGCTAAAGCAATCATTGGAAAAAGAATATGGGAGGAATTACTTTCCCCAACTTTAAACTTTACTAGAAAGCGATAGTTATCAAAACAGCATGGTATTGGAATGAAGACAGGCCCTCAGATCAGTGGAATAGGCTTGAATACTAAAAGAAATTTACCCAGACATAAAATCACCTAATTTTTGATAAAAGAGCAAGAAATCCTAAATGGAGCAAAAAAAGCCTCTTCAACAAGTGGTGTTGGCACAACTGGATAGCCACTTGCAAAATATTGAACTTAGACCCCCAGCTAACATCATGTATGAAGGTAAAATCCAAATGAATTAAAGACCTTGACATCAGACCAGAAACATAAGATATATAGAATGACACATAGGCAAAACACTCCATGACATTGAGACTACATGCATATTCAAGGAGGAAACTGCACTCTCCAAACAAGTGAAAGCAGAGATTAACAGATGGGAATATATTAAGCTGAGAAGCTTCTGCACCTCAATGGAAATAGTGCCCAGGATACAAGAGCCACCCACTGAGTGGGAGAAACTATTCACCCAATACCCATCAGATAAGGGGCTAATATCCAAAATATACAAGGCACTGACAAAACTTTACAAGAAAAAACATCTAATCCCATCAAAAAATGGGGAGAAGAAATGGACAGACACTTACAAAGAAGAAGTACAAATGGCCAAAAGACACATGAAAAAATGCTCCACATCATTAGTCATCAGGGAGATGCAAATCAAAACAATTATGAGGTACCACCCCACACCTCAGAGATTGGCACACATCACAAAGAATGAGAACATGCAGTGCTGGCGAAGATGTGGAGAGAAAGGAACCCTTATCCACTGCTGGTGGGAATGCCGCCTAGTTCAACCTTTATGGAAAGCGATATGGAGATTCTTTCAAAAATTGGAAATCGAGCTCTCATACGATCCAGCTATATCACTCCTAGGAATAGCCTCTAGGAACACAAAAATACAATACAAAAATCCCTTCCTTACACTATATTCATTGTGGTACTATTTTCCATAGCAAGACTCTGGAAACAACCAAGATGCCCTTCAACAGACAAATGGCTAAAGAAACTGTGGTACATATACACAATGCAATATTATGCTGCTGTCAGGAGAGATTAAGTCATGAAATTTTCTATACTTGAATGTACATGGAATCTATTATGCTGAGTGAAATAAGCCAGAGAGAGAGAGAGAGAGAGAGAGAGAGAGAGAGAGAGAGAGAGAGAGAGAAAGACACAGAATGGTCTCACTTATCTATGCGTTTTAAGAAAAATGAAAGACATTCTTGCAATAATAATTTTCAAACACAAAAGAGAAAAGATCTGAAATTTACAGCTCACCTCATGAAGCTCACCACAAATAGTTATGAGTTTAGTTAGATAAATAACTATGTTTTGAAATATTCTAATAATGAAAATATACGAGGGAAATAGAAAACCTGTCTAGAGTACAGGCGGGGGTTGGATTGGGAGGTGGGAGATTTGGGACATTGGTGATAGGAATTGTTCACTGGTTATGGGTGGTGTTCTTTACATGACTGAACTCAAACACAATCATGTATGTAATCAAGGTGTTTAAATAAAATATATATAAAAATACACATATGCCCATTAAAAAGCTAAAAAAAAAAAAGAAAAATGAAGTTGTTGTGAGGCCACCTGCAGCCCTATGATCCAGGAATTGCAAGCACTATTGCTATCATTGTAGTTTTCGTAAGAGTGTATTTGGCTTCCAGATCTTTTAGAAATATGTGAAGTTATAGGGAAGACGCCTAAACTTATTTAAAAAAAAAAGTCCCGGTGTCACCAACCCAAACACCTGCATACCTGGAGTTTTGGTCAAATTGTTGTCTCTGCAATGGTGAAACAGGGTTATTTGGCAAAATGGAATATGGGTGATGAGTGCAGTGGGGTGCATTCCACAGGAAGCCCAAGATTGCCAGCTTTCAACTTCTTGCCTGGAATACCCATGATTTTTTCATGCTTGGTTTACTTCTCATTTGAGAACAGTGTGACCCTAAGGAGCTGCCCCGGTGCAGATATGGTGACTACATTTGTAGAACATTTAACTTTAAATATAACTCAAAACATTCATTTTGAAATGAGCACAATCAGAGCAACTAATTCATAGGATTGGGGTGAGACAAATAGGTTAATATATGTAAAATGCTTAGAGGAGTGCTTAATACATAAAGTCATATTATGAAATTTTTCATGTGGCGTATAAAGCTTTTATTACTTTATTAGTCCTCTCTGTAGATCATTGCCTACGTCTACTAGAAAATTCACTGAAATGTAATGCCTGTATATGATCTCTTCCCAAAGAACTGCTAATTAGATTCTCAGTACACTTTCATGCAGAAGTAACTTAATTCCATACAAAATAAGCCTCTTCTATAATGTTTTGATTCTACCTGAGTACACATTTCATCTATCTGGTATTTTAAGTTTAATTTTGTTTTAATTAAAGGAATATTTTACCATAAGAAATTTTATGACTTCTTATGAGTGTGAAGTAGTGAAAGCTTTCTCTGTTTACAATGGAATTAAATGTCAAATCATCTAATGAGTCTGAATTGCATTCCCTTTACTCTTTTGCATTTTTAATTTATTTAAAGAAAATGCATTACATAATTGACATAACTGATCATAATATATTTGTTTTAGGAAAACCAAAAGCAACATGATTTAAAAAATCTCTTTAGTTTTTAATATCTATTACATTTGTTTAATCTTTTTTTAAAAATTTAATGTTCTTACTGGATTAGAGAGTAAGCAGTATTTGGTATCAGAAACAGATTTAAATCTTCAGTTGAGTTCATATGATTGCTTCTTACTTCTCCCTTAGTGTGTCTGTAATCAGGCAACACTGAATTTATCGCTCTCAATGAATTGCTCTCTCTGCTCTGGACTTCTTTTTTCTTCTGACCTTTCCAACCACACTTTTCCTCTCTTTTCTGCTCTCTTCTCCCTTTCCATTGGACTAGAATATGTTACTGAATTCTGATCTTCATGTTGGATATGCTGTGTACTATGTCCCTTCACCAGAAAGTCAGGGTTAAAGGAAAGGGAGTTTTTTTTATTGTTTTCCTTTTCATGACTTAGATATAATATTTTGAGAGTCCAATTTCTCATAAACTTGACTACTTACTGTTGGTGAAGTCACCAAAAATTTATGCTTTATTATTGGAACATTTAAAAAGAAGAGTTATGTGGCAATTATGTATTGAACAGTCCATATTATAAGGAAGTATCCTTATAATATGAAACCTGAACAATTAATATTATAGAAAGTAACCCTTTAACTTAAAGTGTTATCATACTTAAATGAATGTGTTTTTCAACTGGGTAAAAGGTGCTTGGAATAAGGGAATTCACTATTCTGAATCCTATAATTGATTTCTTATAAAGATGACCTTGAAAATAAATTGCTGTATATTTTGTTCATAATTTTATCTTATGCTATGTAAGTCAACATATAATTATATTAGTATAGAGAATGTTTATTAGAACCCAGGTTAGTCAGATGCAAGACAAACTCCCTCTCTGTTGGTAGAAGCCTCTGGTCCTCATATTGCCATTTAATTAATGTCTTTCCATTAGATCCTTTGGTTTCCTTGTTAAAAAGATGTTTTCTCATTGCCTCCTCATATGGCCTATTCCCCTTCCCTTGGCGATGGGCTTTATTTATCCCAATAAAGGCTACTCAAGAGGTCTGGAGAGAAGTTGCCAGGTTCATGGTTCTATGTGGTGGAGTGAGTGACTGATTTGTGGGTGAAAAGCTTATGGTGTGAGTTTCTGGCCTACTATACCTTCCCAACTGTGTGTGGATTACTTCCTGTATCAGAATTGCTGCCAGACTTTTGTCTCTTGTCCTACCCAAAGAGGGGTCATAGGAATTTCTCTCCACCTCTTAGGATTGTGGAATGCACAACCCACTATATAAGACCTAACCATTGTGTATCTGTCATAACTATTTCTTTACTTTTAATATAATAGCATGCAAGCATATTTCATAACATGATTTTGTACTTTAGTGCTTCCCTCTAGCAGCTCATGTGCTAAAATTGGGAAAAAAAGAAAATTAGCATGTTCCCTGCAAAACAATGACATGTAAATTTATAAAACAATCCAAAAGAGTCCATTAAGAATATTTTATAAGGGACTCTCCTCAGGCATGCCCCTTTTACATGGTTGCTGCACATACCCCTCAAGACACTTCTCACACACACTGCTCATGCATGCTCACATGCACACCTCATGTACACACCTCATGTAGTATTTATATTTTGGAACAAGCATAAATAATAGAATGATTGCATATAGGTATAATGGAATATTGAGATGTAGAATTCTTTGAACTCTTGAGTGTTGTAATTCTGAAATATTGAAATTTTGGAATGTTAAGTTGTTGGAATATTGGCACATTAAAATAATGAATTATATGTGTGTTGCATAAATACATATACTATAAAGAAATATACAAAGGAAATATACATATCCCTTTTAAGTCTTTTGAAATAGTCTGGGAAGAGGAATAAAATCCAGAGCACAGTTTCAACCTGAAACTTCATCATGTGGAGTCTGAAAAACAGTTTTCAAAATGGAACAATGCCATAATGTATTACTGGTGCATTTGGGGGTAAAAATATCCATCTACACAATCTTGTGTCCTGTCCTTGGCCTGAGCTCTTATCCTAAGCAAGACTTCTATTTTTCTACTAAGCAGAACCAAAACAAGAAAGTTGAACATAATAAAACAAAAGAAAAAAACCCAAATCCCCAAACAAACAAATTGAAAACATGCTGAAAACTATGGTGGAAGAAGGTCAACACTGGTGCTGGGAATGGGCCTAATTCACTATCATTATATGCCTGAAATACAACTGTGAGAGACTTGTAATTCAAATTGGTCTCAAAACATAACAAAGCAAAACAAAAAACCCCAATGATTTGCAGAAGTCAGTAATCAGGAATCAGTTCCTTTAGCTGAGCCTCTCTCAAGAGCCAAATGTGGTAGTGAACAACACTTAAACTTACATTACACTCAACTTACATTGACACACCTGCATAATTGGCCAAGAAACAGCAAGAGCATACCTAAGACCTCTCTGATCACTGCTTGGGAGCATCCTTCAAACACACACACACACACACACACACACACACACACACACACACACAATCTCACAGTTTAGCAAGTTTTAGAATCTCATATATCCTCAATTTTGAATGTCATTTTAATAGTGTGTGAAGGCACTTTACACCTTCATGTTAATTTTATGTTTATGACACATAAAATATAGATATGTGTTCAGATAGCATACACAGATGTCTTCAGAAATATTTTTCCTCTTCTACTTTTATCTTTAGTATAAAATGTGGATTAAGTTTTTTAAATTCATCATTCTGGGCATTTATTGGTACCTAACAGCTTGGAATTTTATTATGTCTGCTGTTAGAAATGGTTTCTTGACATTTCTCTATTTATTTAATTTTTTGGATCATACTTGGAACTACTCTAGATCTCTTTCTGGCTCTGCGCAGGAGTTTTTCTGGCAGACAAAATGGTGCTGGGATTGAATTATCAACTGCAGGGGTCTCAAACTCAATTTACTTGGGGGCCGCAGGAGGCAAAGTCAGGGTGTGGCCAGGCCGCATAAGGGATTTCACCAAAAAAAAGTCCTCAAACGTCATTATTAACAGTTTTAATTATTTCTTCTGAACATGAATAGAACATTGAGTGAAGATCATGAACAATTCTTCTGAACATAGCATCTTTTGCCTATTCCTTTTTGCCAGAAACTTGACAATGCTTCTCACAAATCTGAACCACAGTTGGCTTTAGAGAGGAAGCAGTTGAGACCCTCAGTATGGCTTGAAGATGATCATATTAAGTCTAGACCTGTACTTTGACTTATTAAAGTTCAATGTAGAGAATAACTTTTCACACAAATATGTGCTCCAAAAAGGCACATGGTGCGCTTGAACATTTGGGAAAGCTCAAGGAAGATGGGTGTAAATTCTCTCAAAAATTGTCTATGCATGTCTGCTTTTCCACTAATCTCCCTGAACTTGGCTTTGAGATCAGAGTTGTATTGCCGGTCAATGAGCTCCATTTGAAGCACAAGAGGGGCATCTTGCACATCAAAGGAAAAGGGGTCCACAAAAATTTGGAAAGTGGCTCTATGCTTTTTGAAGTCTGCAAATCTGAGATCAAATTCCTTCTCTAGCTTAAAAATAGCATCAACATATTTCTCACCACTGAATGGTATGCCTGCATCCACAAGTTCCTTGCATGCTGGGAAATGGTAAAGGTTTGTCTGAGAGAACTGGGATTTCCATAACACAAGTTTTGTGGAGAATGCTTTCACATTGTCATAGGCAGCACTGATAAGCTGCCCCAGGCCTTGTTACATCTTGTTTAGTACATTCAGCTTATGTGTGATGTCAACAAAAAAAGCTAAGTCCATGAGCCATTGTGAACACTCAACTCAGAAACAGCATTCCCATCCTTCTCTATGAAGGCTTTCACTTCTCTCAACTCAAAAAATCTTTTCAGGACATTTCCCCTGCTGAGTCAACTTACCTTGGTGAACTAGAGCACATCTCCATATTCTGACTCCATTTCCTCTAAAAAAGCACAGAACCTCCTGTGCTTTAAGCCCCTGGATCTGATTTGGTTGACGCATTTCACAACAACAGACATCACATTGTCACATGGCAGGCATTTACTGCAAAGGGCCTGCTGATGGAGAATGCAGTGAAGAGCAATGGCCTTCTCTACACCCCCCTCTTCAAGTTATTTTTGAACAAGTGCCACCAGTGCATTTTTCCTCCATATCATCGATGGTGCTCCATCAGTTATTATTCCAACAAACCTCTTCCATGGCAAACTTGCATTCTCAATGGCATCACACAGAAGCCGAAATATCTCATTAGTGGTGGTCTGGCCATGCATTGGAATTATTGTGAGCAGCTCCTCTGTCAATTCAAAATTGCAATCAACACCACGGACATAAATTGTGAGCTGCACAGTGTCTGTTATATCTGTGCCCTCGTCAAGAGCAACTGAGTATGCATCAAAACATTTGGCTTTCTCACACAGTTGATGATGTCATTTGATATGTCAGAAATGCTCTCTGCCACAGTGTTGGCAGAAAGGCTGATTTTTCTAAACTGACCTTTCTTTTCTGGACAGATAATACTTGTAGCCTGTAACATGCATTTTTTTTTAACAAACTCTCCTTCTGTGAATGGTTTTTCTGCCTTAGCAATCATCTTACTAACCATGGAACTAGCTTTGACTGATGCAACATTCTCTTTGATTGCTTTCTTGAAGAAATCTTGTTGCCTCATTAGATATGATTTAAGACTGGCAACCCACTTGGCTCTCTCATTTCCTTGATATGCTGCACATTCCTCAGCTTATTTAGTTGAATAATGGCGTTTCAAGTTGTATTCCTTGTGCACTGCAACTTTCTCTGAGCAAATGTGGGGATGCCCCTGTGCTCAACAAAGAAATACTGCATCTCCCACTTTTCCTGAAATTGTCTGTGATCGTCATCAATCTTTCTCTTCACTGCAGGCTTTGATGAAGTCATGATGAAGGTATGACAAAATCTAAGTCTCTAATAAACTTCTCTCCCTTAGGCCTCCAATAATGCAAGGGACAGCAGGCAGAAGCAGCGGAAATGATGTCTGCGCTAGGTGCAAAGTATTCGTGATTATTCGCTTACCGAATATTCGCAATAAAAAATCGTATTAGTAAGAAAAAAATCGCAAAAAATCACATTAAACATTTGCATATCCCGAACTGAACTGCTCGGTGTATGTGTATATTTAATTCGATTTTTTTTCTTACTAATGCGATTTTTATTGCAATTATTTGGTAAGTGAATAACTGCAAATACTGCGATATTTGAAGGCCGGCCACAGGCCACAAAATGTTGAAAGGAGGGCCACAAACAGCTCACAGGCTGCAAGTTTGAGACCCCTGGTCAACTGCATACAGAGCATACTTTTTTAAAATGATTTATACTTCTCCTTTATACTTCTTTTATGGTTACTTCATTTCTTTTAAATTTTATAACTTTATTATGTTTTAAATTTTTTTCCGTTATTTAACTCCTTCACAAATCAGCTAGGTAACTTTGTAGTGAAGAATATTTCTTTTTTTAACTCATATTTGTTTTAATGTCATGTTGCTTAGTCTCTGAAAACTACAAGTATTTAATTATTCATGATTTTTTTTACCTTCTCTAATATGTATTGCCACTATTAGCAGTGTTTGATAGATTATCATGGGTATTCTTTAGCTTGAGGTTGAAGTATTTTGTTCTTGACACAGGGATTGTTCAGATAGTCATGAGCTTTTTAAAAATTATTTACAGGGGCCAGAGATATAGCATGAAGGTATGGCATTTGCCTTGCATGCAGAAGGACAGTGGTTTGAATCATGGCATCTCATATCATTCCTGGAGCTTTGCAGGAGCAATTTCTGAGCATAAAGCCAGGTGTAACTCCTGAGCACTGTTGGTGTGACCCAAAAACCAAAAAAAAATATTTACAAAGTTATTCATATTTCAGTTTTAGACATACAATGTTACAGTACCAGTTCACCAACAATGTCAACCTTTCTCCACCAATTTTTCCAATGAGTCTATCCCATACCTCATTTCCACCCAGCCTGCCATCATAAGTCACCTTTTGAAGTTTAGTTTTTAAAGTTTGGGTCTCATGATTTCATTGTTTTGACTCTGGTTTGGATATTTAGTTCTATCCTTTTTTTTTTATTATTTTGGACCACACCTGGTGGTGTGCAGCTATTACTCCTGACTCTGTGCTCATAACTTGCCCCTGGCAGGGTTGGGGGGACCATATGGGATACCATATGTCCTTCCCAGGATAGCCACATGCAATGCAAATGACATACTGCTATACTATTCCTCTGGTCACTAGTTCTGTTCTTTCTTACCACCAATGCACCTGTTCTCCTTGGCCCTTATCATACCCTTTTTTCCACATATTTCTCTAATCAATTTTTTTCTGGGACCAAACCCATTTAAACCATTATATTCCTTCATGCAGTTATTCTAGATATCATATGTATGTGATAGCACATGAGATTTTTCTGATCAGCCACTCAACTTTATTTTTGTAAGTTCCTGTTCATTTTCCCAATAGTTTATTAGAATTTGTCAATGCTACTTAACAGCCCATTGGGGTGTGATAAATCCCTAATACTAGTTGCTAATTTGAAACTCATTTCCATATTCAGGGTATTTCTCTTCCTTATTGCATATGCTCTTTCATGGTTATTATTAAGTAAGGAAGGTGTAGGAATTACTGAGATCCCTATGCTTAAATTTATGTACCCATGTTAGTTACTGCTAGTAATTATCTCAAACTCTCAATCATGTCCAGAATGGCCGATATAAATTCCAGTGCCATAGGACCTCAGTAGCAATATCTTTGGGCCTTTGCATTGAACTGCTGTCCTGCTTGGCTGAGAATTTTTGGAGAAATCCCTACTCACCCCATCCCACATATTTATTATTTAAATTTCTTGGGGTGGGTCTTGGATTACACCCAGTTGTTACCAGGACTTGCCTCCTAGCTCTATGATGAGGTGCTTAGCTTGAAACAGAGTTGGTTTGTTCAATGTAAAAGCCTTAAACCATGTACTCTGTCTCTAGTATTTAATCTCTCACTTTTTAAATTATTGATACAACACTGGTACTATATATTTTAGAGATATTGTGTTATACACTTCACCTACTTCCAAAGTGTCAGGAATACAAGATATAATTACAAGATATGAACATTGCATTTACTTAAAAATCAAGAGTTATTTGGAGACAAAATAAAAGAAATGGAAAAGCATACATACTTTTGTATGTATTTGTACTAAAGATAATGGATGCACTTGGTTCTCACTTTCATACTCATGTAATTTATATAATGCAATGTAGTTGATTATTAATTATAGAATGTCACTATTGTAGAAGGTCATGAAAATCCCCAATAGTTAATTATGGTGAAATTTTATAATCCACTTCAAAATTTGGATAAGAAAAATGGCTTAATTTGTGACAATTTGATAGAAAATATGAGATGAAAGTTACTATGTGATTATGACATGGTAAGCCTTTTAATCTTAGTGTTATATAAAATGTTTTTTATTTCTTAATTTTATAGTTTGTGCTAAAAATAGCTAAGTAATTAGCAGGTTAAAACAACAGAGGAAGAGACCGCAAGTAATATTGGATGTAACAACTATTAGCTTTTAAAATAAAGCAAATTCTATGTCAAGTTTTTATTTCTTAATATTTTTATATTGATATGCTATTCACAAAGGAAGTTTACATTTACTGGACTGTATGTGTCTCATAAGGAATTATTCTAAAGTACAACCATAGAACAACAAAAATTTCTTTTCATGTCATTTATTTAATAGGTTGTAAAACGTATTTTTTTATAACTTGCGCATGACTATTTTGAAAAAAAAAACACAGAAAAAGTAAAATAGAAAATGAAATGTGCTCAATAAATATTAAACAATGAATAATATTTTATAGGATTGAATTATATTATATACATTTCTTTCTCTTTTGGGGCATACCCTGCAATAATCAGAGTTTACTCCTGGCTCTACACTTAGAAATTACTCCTGACAGTGCTTGAGGGACCATCTGGATGCTAAGGATCAAATCTAGGTTAGCCATATGCAAAACATATGCCTTACTCACTATACTACCACTATGACCCCAATATGACCTATGGTCACGTCTCATGGCCTATGGCTTGTATGGTGCTTTTTATTTGTTTTGTTGTTTATATTTTTTATTATCATATTGTTTTTTGGTTTTGAGCTATATCTGGTAAAGCTCAATGGTTTTCCCTGGCTCTGAACTCAGGAATTACTGCTGGTGGTACTTGGAAGACCATGTAAAATTCTGGGGACCAGACCCAGTTGGCTGTTTGTAAGTCAAGTACTCTATCTGCTGTATTATCACTCCAGCCCCTTTTCATTTTCTTTTTAAAAATAAAGACAAAATAGTGATGGAGCTTTTTCATGAATCTAGAAGTTATTTATCTACTATTATATCTCTCTATAATATAATTATAATATAATAATGTAATATAATATAAATCTCAAATGCAAAATTATACCATTTGTTTAATATCTGATACTTTTTAAAAAATATATAGTGGTATGAGAAAGAAACAATGAAAATTTAAAGAATGAATTATTTTATTTTGTTTGGTAATAGCAAATGATTATCAAGTTTATCTTTATCTTAGAATATGTATTTTGTTATTTCTATCTCAATTTTTGGTCACACCTGACTGTACTTAGGACTTACTCTAGGTTTAGGGGTGGGGAGATGCATATCTAGTTCATTTTTTATAAGGCTGCACTTGTGATTATTATTTTAATGTTTTTATAAGTTTTTATTGAGGTATTAGGAAATTGTATTGAAATAATTATTTTATCCTTGCAGTGCCACTCCATATATCCCTCCACCTGAGTGCCAAGGTCCCTCCATCATTGTTCCAGAGTGTTTCCCTCCTCCTTTCCCATTTTTTAACCTCTTAAAAATATTAGCTGCCATCAATTTCGATTTCAAAGTTATCATACCCTAGGTGTGCTATAATGTAAAATTACTTATATTTAAATACTTGCAGAATTTTATATCCTAAAAACAAAAAGAATACAGTGTCAGAGCAATAGAAGAGTATGTAGGGCACTTACCTTGAAAGTAGCTGACTTTGGTTTGATCACCAACATCACATATGGTCCCTCAAGATCCATCAGGAGTGACCTGTGATCCCTGAGTACATACCTAGGAGTAAATCCTAAATACATACAGATATGGCCCCTAAACCAAACAAACAAAAAAGAGTCTAATAACCTATTCTAAACAATTGAATTGGGTGAATATTTCAGAAAATACTGAAAACCCCTTTTGCTTGATAAACCCTATTTCAGGGCAGCCATATGAACACAACTTACCATGCTGTTCTACTTAGGAAACTAGGAGGTTAAGATTGTTCCCTGGCTCTTCACTAACATGTATTAATGATGCCTTTAGTTATTGTACACTTTAAAAGAAATTGAACAGATTTCTTAATATTCTTCTTAGCTACATCTAAAACATCCTTTTTTTCTTCTCACTTACTTGCCACTCTAACTCCTCTAACATAGTATCAATGATGTCTGTCCAGTACCAAATCCAAACACATACAGGCGTTCATTAACTAGATCCCTATGGCAATTCAATTTTTTAAAATTTTTTTTACATTTTTTATTTAAACAACTTTATTATATACATGATTGTGTTTGGGTTTCAGTCATGTAAAGAACACCACCCATCACCAACATTCCGATCACCAATGTCCCAAATCTCCCTCTCCCCACCCAACCCCCGTCTATACTCTAGACAGGTTTTCTATTTTCTTCATACATTCTCATTATTAGGATAGTTCAAGACGTAGTTATTTCTCTAACTGAACTCATCCCTGTTTCTGGTGAGCTTCATAAGGTGATCTGTAACTTCCAGCTCTTTTCTCTTTTGTGTCTGAAGTTATTATTGCAAGAATGTCTTTCATTTTTCTTAAAACCCAGAAGTGAGTGAGACCATTCTGTGTCTTTCTCTCTCTCTCTGACTTATTTCACTGAGCATAATATATACCATGTACATCCATATATAGGAAAATTTAATGACTTCATCTCTTCTGACAGCTACATAATATTCCATTGTGTATATGTACCATAGTTTCTTTAGCCATTCATCTGTTGAAGGGCATCTTGGCTGTTTCCAGAATCTTGCTATGGTAAATAGTGATGAAATGAACATAGGTGTAAGGAAGGGATTTTTGTATTGTATTTTTGTGTTCCAAGGGTATATTCCTAGGAGTGGTATAGCTGGGTCGTATGGGAGCTCGATTTCCAGTTTTTGGAGGAATCTCCATATTGCTTTCCATAAAGGTTGAACTAAACGGCATTCCCACCAGCAGTGGAGAAGAGTTCCTTTCTCTCCACATCTTCGCCAGCACTGCTTGTTCTCATTCTTTGTGATGTGTGCCAATCTCTGGGGTGTGAAGTGGCATCACATAGTTGTTTTGATTTGCATCTCCCTGATGATTAGTGATGTGAAGCAGTTTTTCATGTGTCTTTTGGCCATTTGTATTTCTTCTTTGTCAAAGTGTCTGTCCATTTCTTCTCCCCAAGTTTTTATTGGATTAGATGTTTCTTTCTTGTAAAGTTTTGTCAGTGCCTTGTATATTTTGGAGATTAGCCCCTTATCTGATGGGTATTGGGTGAATAGTTTCTCCCACTCAGTGGGAGGCTCTTGTATCCTGGGCACAGAAGCTTCTCAGTTTAATATATTCCCATCTGTTAATCTCTGCTTTCACTTGTTTGGAGAGTGCAGTTTCCTCCTTAAAGATGCCTTTAGTCTCAATGTCCTGCAGTATTTTACCTATGTGTTGTTCTATATATCTTATCGTTTCCGGTCTTATATCGAGGTCTTTCATCCATTTGGATTTAACCTTCTTACATGATGTTAGCTGGTGGTCTAAGTTCAATTGTTTCCAAGTGGCTAGCCAGTTGTGCCAACACCACTTGTTGAAGAGGCTTCCTTTGCTCCATTTAGGAATTCTTGCTCCTTTACCTAAAATTAGGTGATTGATGTCTGGGGAACATTCTCAGAT
Organism: Suncus etruscus; assembly: GCF_024139225.1. Taxonomy (NCBI): domain Eukaryota; kingdom Metazoa; phylum Chordata; class Mammalia; order Eulipotyphla; family Soricidae; genus Suncus; species Suncus etruscus. Next base: position 134,028,781 of record NC_064851.1, read on the forward strand.
TATTTAAGCCTATTCCACTGATCTGAGGGCCTGTCTTTATTCCAATACCATGCTATTTTGATAACTATTGCTTTGTAGTACAGTTTAAAGTTGGTGAAAGTAATTCCTCTCATACTCTTTTTCCCAAAGATTGCTTTAACTATTTTAGGGTGTTTATTGTTCCAAAGGAATTTCAAAAGTGCCTGATCCACTTCTTTGGAGTATGTCATGTGTATCTTTAGAGGGATCACATTAAATCTGTACAATGCTTTGGGGAGTATTGCCATTTTAATGATGTTAATCCTGCAAATCCATGAGCAGGCTATGTGTTTCCACTTCCACATGTCCTCTCTTACATCTTGGAGCAGAGTTTTATAGTTTTCTTTGTACAGGTCCTTCACATTTTTAGTCAATTTGATTCCAAGATATTTGAGTTTGTGTGGCACTATTGTGAATGCGGTTGTTTTCTTAATGTCCATTTCTTTTTTAATACTATTGGTGTATAGAAAGGCCATTGATTTTTGTGTGTTAATTTTGTAGCCTGCCATCTAGCTATATGAGTCTATTGTTTCTAGAAGCTTCTTTGTAGAGACTTTAGGGTTTTCTAGGTAAAGTATCATGTTATCTGCAAACAGCGAGAGCTTGACTTCTTCCTTTCCTATCTGAATTCCCTTGATTTCTTTTTCTTGCCTAATCCTATAGCAAGAACTTCCAGTGCTATGTTGAATAGGAGTGGTGAGAGAGGACAGCCTTGTCTTGTGCCAGAATTTAGAGGAAAGGCTTTTAGTTTTTCTCCACTGAGGAAAATATTTGCTTCTGGCTTGTGTTTGGTGGCCTTAACTGTATTGAGAAAGGTTCCTTCCATTCCCATCTTCCTGAGAATTTTGATCAAGAATAGGTGTTGGACCTTATCAAATGCTTTCTCTGCATCTATTGATATGATCATGTGATTTTTATTTTTCTTGTTGATGTCGTGTATTATGTTGATAGATTTACAGATGTTAAACCAGCCTTGCATTCCTGGAATGAAACCTACTTGATCATAGTGGATGATCTTCTTAATGAGGCATTGAATCCTATTTGCCAGGATTTTGTTGAGGATCTTTGCATCTGTATTCATCAGCGACATTGGTCTGTAATTTTCTTTTTTGGTAGCATCTCTGGTTTAGATATCAAGGTAATGTTGGCTTCATAAAAGCTATTTGGAAGTGTTCCTGTTTTTTCGATTTCATAAAAGAGTCTTGCTAGGATTGGTAGTAGTTCCTCTTGAAAGGTTTGAAAGAATTTATTAGTAAATCCATCTGGGCCTGGGCTTTTGCTTTTGGGCAGACATTTGATTACTGTCTTAATTTCCTCAATAGCGATGGATGTGTTTAACTATGCTACATCCTCTTCATTCAACTGTAGAAGAGTATGAATCCAAAACTTTATCCATTTCTTTCAGGTTTTCATTTTAATGGCATAGAGTTTCTCAAAGTAGTTTCTGATTACCCTTTGAATCTCTGCCATATCAGTAGGGATCTCTCCTTTTTCATTCCTTATACGAGTTATCAAGTTTCTTTCTCTCTCTTTGTTAGTTTTGCCAGTGGTCTATCAATCTTGTTTATTTTTTCAAAGAACCAACTTCTGCTTTCGTTGTTCTTTTGGATTGTTTTTCGGGTTTCCACTTCATTGATTTCTTCTCTCAGCTTTGTTTTTTCCTTCTGTCTCCCTATTTTTGGGTTCTTTTGTTGAATACTTTCTAATTCTATGAGCTGTGTCATTAAACTGTTCAGGTATGCCCCTTCTTCTTTCATGATGTGTGCTTGCAAAGCTATAAATTTTCCTTTTAGTGCCGCTTTTCCTGTGTCCCATAGGTTCTGATAGTTTGTGTCTCCATTGTCATTTGTTTTCAGGAAGGTTTTGATTTCCTTTTTGATTTCATCTTGGACCCACTTGTTATTCAGTATTAGGCTGTTTAACCTCCAGGTATTAAAGATTTTCTTCTGTGTCTCCTTGTAGTTTGCATATAATTTTAGGGACTTATGGTCAGCCTGCAAAATTTCTATCCTCTTAATGTTATGAGGTATGTTTTATGTTGTAGCATGTAGTCTATCCTGGAGAATGTCCCATGTACACTAAAGAAGAATGTGTATCTGGGCTTCTGGGGGTGGAGTGTCCTGTATATATCTACTAGGCCTCTTTCTTCCATTTCTCTTTTCAGGTCTAGTATATTCTTGTTGGGTTTCAGTCTGTTTGACCTATCCAGTGTTGACAATGCCGTGTTGAGGTCCCCACAATTATTGTGTTGTTATTGATATTATCTTTCAGATTTGTCAAAAATTTTAATAAATATTTTGCTGGCCCCTCATTCTGTGCATATATGTTTAGGTGAGTGATTTCTTCCTGCTGTACGTATCCCTTGATTAATACAAAATGTCCATCTTTGTCCCTTACAACTTTTCTAAGTATAAAGTTTGCATCATCTGATATTAGTATGGCCACTCCAGCTTTTTTATGGGTGTTGTTTACTTGGATGATTTTCCTCCAGCCTTTTATTTTAAGTCTATGTTTGTTCTGACTACTCAGGTGCGTTTCTTGTAGGCAGCAGAAGGTTAGATTGAATTTTTTGACCCATTTAGCCACTCTGTGTCTCTTAACTGGTGCATTTAGTCCATGGACATTGAGAGAAAGAATTGTTCTGGGAGTTATTGCCATCTTTATATCGAAGGTGTGTCTGTTGGTCAGTCTTGTCTTAAAGTAGGCTGTTCAGGTTTTATTTTAAGAATGGTTTTGAGTCTGTAAAGTTTCTGAGCTGTTTTTTGTCTGTGAAACCATGTATTGTTCTTTCAAACCTGAAAGTGAGTTTTGCTGGGTGCAGTATTCATTTCATTGTGTTTTGTCACTATGTCCCACCACTGCCCTTCTGGCCTTGAGTGTCTCCAGTGACAGATCTGCAGTAAATCTTAAGGATGTTCTCTTGAATGTAATTTCTCTTTTCGATCTTGCTGCTTTCAGAGTTCTGTCTCTATCTGTGGGATTCTTCATTGTGACTAGGATGTGTCTTGGGATGTTTTTTCTAGGGTCTCTTTTAGTTGGTACTCTTTGGGCATGCAGGATTTGATCGCATGTATTCTTTACCTCTGGTTGTTTCTCTTTAATGATGTTCTTGACCATTGATTCTTCCTGGAGATTTTCTTCCTGGTTCTCTGGGACTCCACTGATTCTTAAGTTGTTTCTGTTGATCTTATCATAGACTTCTATTTTCATCTGTTCCCATTCTTTGAGTAATTTTTCCATTGTTTGATCATTTGCTTTAAGGCTTTTTTCCAATTTCTTCTGCTGTATAGAATTTTTATTCATCTCATCTTCCTGTGTTCTAATTCAATGCTCAGCTGCTGTTAACCCATGAGAAAGCTCAACCATGTTTTTCTTCAATTCATCTACTGAGTTTTTCAGACCTGATATTTGACCTGAAATTTCAGTTTGGAGTTTTCTGATTTTTATCTTCATAGTCTCTTGATTCTTATTAGTGTTTTCGTCTATACTTTCTTTGAGTTCTTTGAACATCTTCTATATTGCGACTCTAAACTCCTTATCTGAGAGACTGACTAGTTGGTTGGTCATGTTCAAGTCATCAGAGTTGCCATCATCATTCTCTATGTCTATGCTTGCGTTGTTTCCCCATTTTCACACTTGTATTGTGGGTTTTTCTACGTGTTGTGGTTGTATTCATTGGCTAAATGATGTGCAGGGCTGCAAAGTTGAGAGGCTGCGCTCCTCTGGCTCCTCCCTTTCTGGGTATGTAAGCTTAGCTCTAGGGATGGCTCTAGGGAAGGCTTTAAGGAAGGCGAGCCAATCAGGCCAAAAATGCTACAGCACAGAAGACAGGCAGATAGTGGTGCTGGTATCTGAGTTCCAGTAGAGTTCAGCAGCTTTCCCTTTCTGGGCCTGTAAACTCACCTCCAGGGAAAGCTCCAGGGAAGTGAGCCATCCACAGATGAGCCACACACAGGATGAAATAAGGCCAAAAATGCAGCACAGCACAGAAGGCAGGCAGATAGGGGTGCTGGCACCTGAGTTCCAGCAGAGTTCAGCGGCTTCTCCTTTCTGAACGTGTAAACTCACCTCCAGGGAAGGCTCCAGAGATGGCGAGCCATCTGCAGATGAGCCACACACAGGATGAAATTGGCCGAAAATGCAGCACAGCACATAAGACTGGCAGAATGGTGTCTGGTAACTGAGTTCCAGCAGAGTTCAGCGGCTTCCCCTTTCTGGACGTGAAAACTTACCTCCAGGGAAGGCGAGCCATCCTCAGATGAGCCACACACAGAATAAAATCAGGCCAAAAATGCAGCACAGCACAGAAGACAGGCAGATAGGGGTGCTGGCATCTGAGTTCCCAGAAATCCTTTAGAACTTTAATCCTAGTCTGAAATGGCTAATCCCCTCAAATGGTTGGGCTTCCCATCCTCTTATTGAAAAAGGTGAAAGAGCTTGAAGCATCTGAAAACCTTCACTGTGGTCTCCATGTCACCCAGAAATTGACATTCACCTCTGAAGCAGGTAGGATCACGGATTGCCGGCAGGAAACGCAGAATGAAATCCAGTCCAGGCAGCCTCTGAAGCACGCAGGAATCACCAGCAGATGCTGATGAAATTCAGTCTCAGGCAGCTCTGAATCAGGCAGGATCACTGGTAGGAATGCTGATGAGATCTAGTCTTCATTCAATTTCTTCTTGAAAAGTTTTCTTCACTTGACTTATGGGGGTTTTCTTGCCAATTTGTAGCCTCATCTAATGTCCTATGACAGTAACCTTTTTTTTTTTTACCGTATTCTTAAATATTAGAGACATGAAAAGCTTAGTGTTGGGATCTATGTTATTTTATACCTCTATGGAACACATTCTCTATCTGTACCTACATTTGTGTATTGATACATAACATGTGTAACATGTGTTGCCCGTCTCTATGTCCAACACTCCTCCCTAGAATTTAAAAGGGAATCTAACTTCCCTTCATTTCCAGTTTGACTTTTGCTTCTCTTGGAATTATTCACAGTGATAAATATAGTTATTTAGAATAGATTTAGTGTAGTGTCAATCTAAAGAGAGTCTATTTAATTATCTTGATATATGATTTTTATTTGTTGTGATTTAAAAGATTAGAAATTAGTCATTCAGGTGATATTTTCTCATTACTTTATGTACATCAGCAATTATTGAACTTTTTAAATGATTAGACTTAATTAAGGATAGCCCTTATGTGAGTAATGTGGAGGTTTATAATGTGTGACTGGATTTTTTTGAAATTTAAGAGAATGCTAAGAGTATATGGTTACTTTTTCCACATTAACTGACATTGGTAATACATTGTTTTCTTCACAAATCACAAATAATTATTCAGGATGGGAGCAAAAAATAGGCCTTTAGCTGCTTATAATTCCACATTCTATAAAAACAAGTACAAGCATTTGTTGGATTATTTGTATGTATTAAGCAGTTTTCTAAGTGCTTTTATATGTGCTAGTTTACCTAATAAAGATAGCATATTTATAATTAGGCAATGTAATAATAGTTATATCCATTTACAGATAAAAAAGCACCCAAAAGTGAAGCAATATTAGCTAATTGGCTAAGTTGGCATTTAAATTTCAACAATAATTGAGTTCACACTCATATATTTTTAACTAATTTATTCTGGAGAATAGTTATCACAGGAAGTTGATGGTCTTACATTTTCTCCTCACTTATGAAAACTTAATCTTAGATATTGGTTAATCTTAGATATTAAAATGATATTAGTCAAATGGAATGATTTATAAAAATATTAGAACTTCAACTTAAAAGTTTTATGAAAAGTGACTCTGGAAGAAGACTTAACAATAAGTCACAAAGCTAATTATAACTACTATGATTATTTTCAGAATAAGATGATTACTGAATAGTTTCAAAATAATTCTTAAATTCAAAGCATTTCTCTGGTCTTTTCTCCCACTCCTCAGCTCTCACGTAATTTTCTTTTGGGTCTTCAATTGACATGTCTTAAACATTTTGCTTTGTACCTAGTCAGAATTATTATTTTGAGGGCACTGGGGTGTCTTGGGATAGAAGTCGCATCAGACGTTGGACAGCCTGCAGCATTTTCTGATGCTAAAAGGGTCATTTGTGTATTACTATTCCCAGAGCAGTTGTTCAGGTATTATGCTTTATATCCAACTTTTCTGTTGACACTACTTAATATGCTGAACTCTTCTGGAAACTACATTAACTCTTTCAGGAGATTAGATACTGCACACTGTTCTGAAACTGAAGTTCCCTAAATACACCTCTTGAACCTTAACGAAGGAATTTGACTTCCAGATGTGACCTATTTATATAAAATCAGTTTAGATCTCTAGAGAAGTGACTTGGTAAATGTTGTTGATGATAATGATAGTGATGATGATGATGATTATGGTGGTGGTGGTAGTGGTACTAGAGCTATAAATCCATCTGTTTGCCTGTAATTAGTATATATAACTTTTCATTTCATGTTGAGTATTTTATTGAATTTGAACAATATAATATTTTTAAATTAAATTGCTATAGTTTATTTTTCTTTATTTTTATGGATTTAATTATATGATACTAGTCAATGAGTTTCAATTTTGCATCTAGTTCAAATGGGTCTCCTATGTTATTTTAAGAGAAAATGATTTTTATAAACAAAGTAAAAAATAAATGATAATTTATAGATAAAATATATTATAAAGCCCAACTATAGTCACATTTATAATTATATAATTATTATATAATTTATATAAAGATATAAAAAAGAGTCAGAGATTTACAATGTAGCACCTTAGACATTTGGGTTTTAATAAAATTTGACATTTCAAAGTGAATAAAATATCAAAGTAAATCAAGGTGAAAGACAACTTTCTTCAAAAAATAATTATAAAATAACTTACAAAAATGAATATAATAATAGAAAATATGGAAATTACCTCTATCATCACCATCCAACCTAAACACTATTGGCATTTTGATATAAATTTTAGTAGTTTTTTTTGTTGTTGTTGTTGTTTATGTTTTTGTTTTTGGGTCACACATGGCAGTGCTCAGGGGTTACTCCTGGCTCTACACTCAGAAATTGTCCCCAGCAGGCTCAGGGTACCATATGGGATGCCGGGATTTGAACCACCATCCTTCTGCATGCAAGGCAAATGCCCTACCTTCATGCTCTCTCTCCGGCCCACTTTTTAGTAGTTTTAATAAATTGCAATTTTTTTATTTTTAAAAAACATGGAGTCACATTAGTTCTTGGTAAACATCTAAACTCTAGTAGACTAGGAATCTTTTTTTGTGGAGAATGTTGAATCACACCTGCTAATTTTCAGGACTAATTTTTGATCATACTTGGAGGGACCATCTGGGGCTAGAGATGGAACAGATTGACTACATGCAAAATAAATTAAGTGCCATACACATCCTGAACTATTTATCTAATTCAGAGAGGGAATCTCTTTCCAAGTCACAATACAAGTATTATAAGCAATTATTTTAAATTGATGACTGTGTGCTTCTGGGCCAATATCAAAACAATAGAATGATATGAGAGACAAGTACCATTGGAGGGCATAGAGTTTCTGGAAATATTTATACTTACGCATGGCCATCTATGTCATGAGATTGAAAAAATTGCTCCAATCGCAGAGTTCCATAAGTCAAAGAACACAAACTTAAAAACCTAATTATTACTCTTTCTCAACAAAACCCTAAAAATATTGGTACATTACTAGACTATGTAATACTATTTCTATTATTTTGATATTTGGCAATACTACTGACTATATTAAAATATAAGAAGAGTAATAATAATAAATTTTTAAAGTAATTTATTATGTAATGGTGGCTTTGTAAATGGATTGCATATATTGTTTCATATTCTAATAATTTAATATGAATTAACTGAAACTTTTAGTTTATGTTTTAAATTGATTAAAATATAATAATTAAAGGTTGACAGTATATTTTTATAGAATTACCAAAACATTCATTCTTATTTTCAGAAATCTGCTTTGTAGATCACATAAATATTTCTTGACCATTAACACATTGACTTAATGACTGTTCATACCTCCCACCATCTTTTGCTTTTACTTTACTGTGATTTAGTTAACACAAATTGCAGCACCTATATCAATCTGTTAAACCAGAAGTAGCATTTTTACATTATTAAATTATATACCTTTCTTTAATAATTCAAATTCTAAGCACTGTTAAGAAAGACTAATTATACATTTTATATTACGAGAATATTGAAATCCAGCTATTTAGTAAAACTCAGCACATTTTATTTCATTATTTAAGCAAATTTCTTAATTGTGAAAATCAATGTAGAACACAATACTAACATATCTGAGGACTAAAAACATATCTGAGGGAAGACTAGTGACATATTCTGCATCCAGGTGGTCCATATTTATCCTGGGGTAGGTACAATCATGATTTTCTGAGCATTGCTAATGTGAGTAATCCTTGGAACAACTTGCTATGGAGTTATGTGCATTATTGGGCATGATCCTACTCTGTCAAAAAATTACACCTCTTTTAATAAAAACACCTCTTTTAATAAAAACTCCCTACTCCACTTTTAATTAGAAATAAATAGACTTTATTTCTATAATAATAATTATCCATAAATTAAGAAAACATTCTCAAACTTTCCCAAAAAAATCATATTTTGGTTAAACTCAACTCTATCTGCCAGTGAACAAATTTGAAGAAATTCAGATCCCCTTTCAAAGGAGACTTGTCACTGAAAACCTAGTTTGCATTTATCTATACTCTTCCCTCCTTTGTTAGAAATGGAATCTGCTCCCCTCTAAGATAAATTATGTATCCTAAAATACTTTACTCTCTTCCTCCTCCCAGCACTTCTTTCCTGAAATTATTGTTTCTCAATTTTATTTAACATTTGTCTTAATGTTCAATCATTATATATGTAATTATTTTCCTTTCCTTTATAACAATGAGTTATCGCTAATAAACCAAGCATAGTGGAACTTCAAAATAGAGAATTTTATACATACTGTCTCTAATTACTCTCCTTATTTTTTCTTATTAATATATTTTATTCTTGATTCCAATAATAAGTATGTTGCCAAATCAAATGTTTATGTATTTTAATCTCCCTGCAAGCCATTGCTTTGATAGGAAAACATTCATAATCTAGGGTTATGGGAATGGCTGAACACACAATCTCTAACACCAGACAGATGATATTAACAATGATTTATTATTCACAAATACCTCACACTCAGGGAGGATGATTCTGACTTCTGTTTATTATCATTTGAGCCCTCTATTCAGGATCAAAGTGACAAGCTAAGGCAGCGGAGTCATGATATATAGTTTTGAATAGAAGAATGTGATTGACATGTATATATATATATATATACATATATATATATATATTGACATGTATATAATTGATGGACTGACAGGGAACTAATTTACTACCCAGAGAAAATCAAGAACTGGTCTTGGTTCTCCTGATAAAGTGGGCTATTTGGCACCTAATGCACAGATAATAGAGGCAAACTTGCATAAAAGCCACTGAAAAAGTCCCTGTTTTCACAAGCTGTCAAGACAGTGTATAACAGTAGACTTGAATTTTAGGCTCAAAATCATATTTCTTGGTACATATGTTTCTGAGATTCAGTGAGTATAATTATTGTCTAACTTTTTATAACTTTTTACACTGCTTTTCAGTATCCTTTGCTACAATTATGAATCCTAATGGTTGGAGATCTTTAAGTTTTAAAACTGAGTTTCTTAATTTATTCACGAATTCTACTTAGATAATCACATTTATTCAATACGTCATCCACATATGAATGATTCCTGTTATTGTTTCCAGTCCTGCTGTCAGTCTGACATCCCAGACTTGTAATCCAATCTTTTAATTCAATCTTTATTTAAAAGAATGAGAAACATCTCATATTTGATGTGAAAGCAATGTCTTTTTTTCTATAATATGCCTCAGTTTGGCATTCACATCTCATTCCATACCACTATAAAAATCTATGAATTATGCTTCATTTTTTTACTTTCTATACATTTTAATATGTCAGCCTATATTATAAATTCTCAAATCAAAAAAGATATTATTTTTAACTGCCTCTAAATTCAAAGCCATAAATACTATTGTATATTCCTAACTGGTATTGTTTTGCTATTCTTATTCAATTAATTACACTTTCATGAGATTATCTTTTTAAAAAGTAGTGTCATTGATATCGCTGTTTTTTTCAAATCTCTTGGCAGTTTCTCCTACCTCCAGTAATAAATCTAAATATCTGCAAGGAAAATAAAATAAAATCTGACCTTTTCTATAGTCTGGTGTTATCTGATAAGACTTTCTTGTCTCATTGCCTGCTTTACCCGAGTTCCTCATTTCTTAAAATATCAAGGTCATTACACCCCTTATGTCTTTTCACTAGATACTGTCATTGTCAGGAGTTTTAATCTCCAGTCCCTTACTTGTCTTCACTTAGCCATCACCTATACTAGGAGCATGTTTCTGAACATCAGTCATAAAAAACTTCCAGCAAATTTAGGTTTGTCTTTTATTGGAGTTATTAAAATATTTGTATCTTTGCTGTGTTTAATCTAGTTTTATTAGCTCATCAACATAATGTTTCTGATATTCTATGATGTACATATGTTTGCTTCTAATTTTAGAATAGTTTTAGCTACTATTTATTCTGTTCAATTATTTTTTCTTCTGTTGTTCTAATTACAAACACATTTCATTGTTTTTGATAATCCACAATTGTTAAATGTTCTATTATGGTTTTATCATTCTTTACAATTCTGTTCATTCATAAGAAGTTTATGTTATCTTTGACCCTATTGCATTTACTAAATCTATTAAGACATTGTTATTTATATTTTTATAATTTTATTTTCAGATGTTAACAAAATTACTTCTTAAAATTTTCAACTGCCTGCAAACATTGCCTATTTTTGTATATTGTCTTTTACTTTAGAACCCACATTAACATCAATTATATTAAATTCTATGTCCACTCATTCCTGTTTTTCACATCTGAATCTGGCTCATGATTTCTCTTTCATTCATGATAATTCTTCTTGGCATTATGTAAGTTTTTTAATTGTTGAAAGTCAGTTATGTTATGTCAAGTAATAGAAAGTAAAGAAAACAAACTGTTATTATAAAATTTTGTCTTAACCTAACTAAAAACTTTGGTTTGTTTAATGATTATTGAGCTGTAAGACAAATGTACTTAATTTTTTTTCAATTTCTTTGTTTAACCCCCACTTTTGAGCATGAGTATATAATTTGTTTAACAGAATTGGTGGAAATTATGATATTTTTAGCTATAACCCATTAGAAACCCTTCTGGGATAGGAGATATAGAAGAGGGTCATGTATTCCATTATATTATAAATAAATCTTAGTCTTTTACTTAGTCTATTAACTAAATAGGTATTATTTACTGAAATATGATTATAGTACCCTAACTTCTTAATCCCATTCTTCAGCTTTCCCAGATTTTTTTTCTCCTTGACTCCTATTAGCTATACAGCTTGTGTTTGTATTTTTCATAGATGAGATGGAAAGCCTAGAGAAGGCTGAAGTCAGAGGCAATTTTCTTTTACTTACTGGCATAAGATTTGGAAAAATCTTTATCTTGGAAAATAGATCTTCGTATTGAGAAGGAACTGCAATTTCACAGTTATTCTTATTTTTTTTTGCCTACTACAGTTAGTATTGAATCTTTGTCAAGGATCCACAGAAAGAGGGCAGAAACACACACAGTGTTTAAACACAGTGCACTCTGGTTCAAACTCTGGCGTTGTATATGGTCCACCAAGAATTGCCAAAAGTTAATGCTGAGCTCTGCAGACATGACCATTCACCTGTCTCCACACAGATATATACATAATTGTGTGGTATGGGGTTCAAAAACCATATTATTGAAGGAACTGTTTGGAAGAAGGCTAAAAGGAATGCTCTCAATGGATTCCTTTCAATTTTTCCCCCGTTGCAATTTTATTTCGAAATTCTAAGATTGAAATTAAGTATTTCTTTAAGATTAATGGATAAAATATAGTAAGGTATTATATTATATTCTATAATGAGCAACATTAGTTAATTCAGTAATGCAAGGAAGGGTTACTAATTAAAAATCATTATGCACTTTTCTGGAATAGAAGAAAATATTCACTATAGCATAAAGAACAAGTGTAAGACCAAGAAAGAATAAGAGAGAATTGATGATACTTGCCTTTCAAATTTCCATTATATTTCTCTCAAAGAGGCTCAACTTTTTTGGTTTTAGATTCTAATAATGTTCTTTTTGTAAACATTCCTCTTTTCTGAAATGATCTGACTGAATTCCTGTACTCAGTAAGAATGTTTGTATGTGCTTATAAAGTAAGAAAAATATATATTATCTTGGGGTATATAGCAGGTGGGCACTTTCCTTGCACATGACTAAGCTGGACTCAAACTCTGATACCCCATATGGTACCACAAATCCCACCAGGACTGACCTCTGAGCATAGAGTCAGGAGTAATCACTGCACATTGATGGGAGTGATGCTCAAACACATATACACACATATACTTATTCTTTGATTTTGAAACTCAGACATGGAAATTATTCAAAGAAATTAAACGCATGATAAAATATATTGGAGCTTAGAGATGTGGTTCAGTGATAGCTTGCTTTGCATGTGTAAGAATATGTTTGATTTCTTTAAAAAATGTTAATATTACTTTATTTAAACACTATGGTTTATAGGGTTCAAAATACAGTTACAAAGTTGTTTATGATTAAGTTTCATTCATTTCCCACCAACAACACAAATATCTCCAATTTCCCTCCCACTTTCCCTGCTGCCCATTCTCCTGCCTTCCTCTGCGATAGAGACATTCTCTTTCTCCCCATCTCTCTCTCTCTCTTCCTTCTAGACACTATCACTTGCAATATTATTACCAAGGGGGATCATGGCACCATGCCTATTTATCTCCATTCAGCACCCAGTTCTTATTCAGAGTGATCATTTCCAGCTATCAGTGTAATAGTGATTCCTTCTCTGTCCTTACAACACTCCCTCACTCTTTGTGGCAAGCTTCCCACTATGGACTGGTCTTCATCTCTCTATCTGGATATTATTGCCATACTATCTCTAAGTTTGATTTCTGGTATTGTCTCTCATGTTGCCACGTTCCTAGGCCTTCCAGAGACATCCTGGCTAGTATAACCATGGGTACACTTCTCTCATCTCACTCCCAGCATCATTGCAGCCAAATTATGATTCCTAAGGCATATGACTAAAATGACAATAAAGGGGAGATTATTCAATTAGAGCTGTTTGTAAAAGATAAAATTTGAGAGCATCTCAACTCTACCCTTTAGGAATGTTACAGCACAAGGAAAGGATTTATTTTGACAAAAATTTATAATGCACTTATATTCATAAGAACAAGAGGCACATATCAGTATAGTAAAATGGTGTCATTAACAATTGCTTTTATAATTTTATTGTTCTTCTCTCTTCTACAGTTTTATTTAGGGAACAGGTACAAGTTACTCTTCATAACAGAAGCAGGAATGTGTTGTTTTAATAAAATAAAAATGGTTTTGGTTTGACTTAAGGGAGAAGTTAATCTTTATTTCTTCACCCTGTACTTTATTTCAGTATTTGCTAACCTAAATTTCTTTTTCTTCTATTCTCTTTCCCCAATCTTATCCCAAATGGAAGAAAGATTTTGATCTTTTACTTTATTTTCTACACCTGACATTTTGTAGGGTTCCACTTAGCATATGAATAGCAGTAAACAAACTGATTTTAATTCCAACTCTCCATCTTCATTGGCAAAGTCACTTCCTTAGCTTAAATACTATTTTTTTTTCTGCTACATTGGATACCTTGCCTCTATGCTGTCAGCTTTGGTTAGCCTTTGTCTGCTAACAATAAGGCTAAAATCCTAATCTTTTCTCAACAGCATCTGCTTAAAATATTTCACTGAAATCCCATTATTTAAATTTGGTATTGAGCAGAGTACCCGTAAAGGTCAAATAAATATTTTAGCTTTTGTAGGTGATAGGGTTTCTCGAGTTACTACTGGAAAATAGTAAAGATGGTATACATCTGTGTGTTCATGTTCCAGTAAAACTTTATTTAAAGAAAAACAATCAACCACAAAATGAACACAAGGCAGGCCAGATTTAGCATACCAGCCACCAAAAGAATAGGTTCAATTTTTATTGTATTTACTGATTTTGTGCCATATTTTATCCTCTAACCATGAACTTCACTGAGAGTCTGAGATTATCAGTTATTTTCATTGATTCCCACCTAAAATTCATGGACTTTCACAAAGAAAAATGAATTTGTATTATTGCTTCTTTTTGAAAGAACTGTTCTTTTCTGACTTTATGACAAATACTTATTCATCCATTGAAATTCAGATATAGGGGGAGTTACTCTAGAAAATTTCCCCTAGTCACTAATGTTCTTTGGAGCCTTTCTGCTATATGTAGACATTTAGATAATTTCTTTTTTTACTTAGCACACTGCAATTTTTAGTAAGCTGTTCTTTTTTTTCTTTATGTTTATCTCCTAGATTGAGCATTGAGTCCTGGTAGTCCTTAACAAATCATTGGAGATATTGATAAAACTGCATATGAGAGTGGGCTGTGAAAAAAAAAAACCCTCCATTATGAATTAATTTTGTATTGATTTGTCACTGGTTTACACTCTTATGGAATTTCAAGAGTAGAAAATATTTTAATGGGCATTGATGGCTGATGGATGCAGACAAAGACTCCAGCAGAATCAAAGAAATTATTACAGATTTTTCAAGGGAGCCTACTTATTTGAAAGTGTAGGCCAAAGAGAGCCCAGAGCAGAGGCACAAAGACCATAGATAGATATTTGAGAACAAAATGGTGCTTTGCATTCCTTAGATGTCTACCTAAGAGATCTAAGGAAGCTTATATATCTATAGTTCTTTTTCTTTTTCTTTTGAATTTAGATTGGGGCAATTATAGGAAACTGGAAAAATAAAAAATAAGCTTGAGCCTTGTTTCCCTTTATTCTTGCTTTTAATCACCATATTGTATCTTATGCTTTGTAATGGTATGAATTTGAGATCTTTTTCCTAAAAGGTTATTAAAGCAAAATTGTCTATGGTTCAAAAGATGTTAGTGATCCTGACTCATTAGTGAGAGTTCTGCAAACTGTTCTAGCAAGATTGCCTGGATTTGCTAACAGCTCTTAGTGTCTTAAAATAAAAGAATATAAAAGAATTTATAGCTGATGCATTCATATAAAAATAAAGCACACATGAAGCTCCTTTTATAATCAAAAAAAGAAACACATGTAGCCTCAGAAGTGTCTACTCATTGTTTCATTTTCAGTATTTTATACTCTTGCTAGTAGGACTCTTTTGTTTCCTCTCCTTCCAGTTTTCTGTTATTATCCACTTTTAGATAATCTCTACTTCAAGGGACCTGAGCTATCTGACAATAATAAAGGCTGACACCCAGACTGAATGCCTGCTTTAACTACCCTTGTAGCAGGTTTCAATACCCATTGGTGTTTAACTCTATTTGGGACATCTAAATTGGACAATGGCAAGGTTTGTAAAATAGGCATTTGAGTGGAAGAGACTGCAAAGAGAGACCTAAAGAAATAGTAGAGCTCATTGTTTGAAATCAGAATTTCTTCAGTACACCAGGCCAAGTTATAGATTTTAATTAATCAGCATACATAAAGAAAAATTCATTGATATTTCTCTCCTGTACACAGATACATACTTAACTTTTCTGAACAGTTTTCCTTAACTGTTATGTGCCCCCGGACATGGCATATGCCTACTTAAAAGATAGCACATGGAGCTGACCTTGGTTAGGCTTTGTTTTCTTAAGCAGAGCATGCCCCCTGGAACATGGCAGCAAACTATATATTTTAAGTCAGTGAACCTGTTTTACATTTATGTCATTTTGAACACCAGATTTTACTTTTGATCCACATCAGTGAATATGAGTATTAGATCAGTGTAGATTATTGCCTTCATAATGTTCAATTTGACCTGGACATTTGGTAGCGTTTAGTTATTTTTTAATAGAGAACAGCACTGATTTTAACTTTTAGGCTGCTATCTATGCAATTCTTTTCAAAGGCAGTGTTTTTCTTTCTTTCTTTCTTTCTTTCTTTCTTTCTTTCTTTCTTTCTTTCTTTCTTTCTTTCTTTCTTTCTTTCTTTCTTTCTTTCTTTCTTTCTTTCTTTCTTTCTCTTTCTTTCTTTTTCTTTCTTTCTTCTTTTCTTTCTTCTTCTTCTTTCTTCTTTCTTTCTTCTTTCTTTCTTTCCTTTCTTTCTTCTTTTCTTCTTTCTTTCTTTCTTTCTTTCTTTCTTTCTTTCTTTCTTTCTTTCTTTCTTTCTTTCTTTCTTTCTTTTTCGCCACACCCGTTTGATGCGCAGGGGTTACTCATCGCTAAGTGCTCAGAAATTGCCCCTGGCATTGGGGACCATCTGGGACCCAGGGGAATTGAACTGCTATCCTTCCTTCGCTAGCGCTTGCAAGGCAGACACCTTACCTCTAGCGCCACCTCGCCGGCCCCAAAGGCAGTGTTTTTAAATAGAATTTCAAATAGGTGTCATAATTCGAGTGGGCTAAATTTTGGAGAATAAAACTTCATTTTGCATTTTGGTGGCCTAATCAAGACAAAAAAGTGTGACTAGTTGTGAGGCAGATTGGAACCCAATAGTAAGAAAGGGAAATGGGAAAATACAGTAGAAAGTAAAGAAGTTGTAATGTCCATGGAATAGCTGTTGACATATTGGAGATAGAACTTCAATGCATTATGATTATACAGCATGAGGTTATGATTGGAGACTGTATGATGATTTATAAATTGTCCTGAATATTAGGCAGTGAGTGGATCATCATAGTTATCATTTTCATTATTTTAAACTTACTAAGTCTACATGATTTTCATTCTTATAAAATTATTAATTGGCTTTACCATTTTGGAGATTATTTGATGTTAAATTTAGATTAAAGTATTGTAGAATTGTTGCTTAAAATGAAACAATAAAGAGGCCCCTGATTCAATGTCACTATATACCTAAAATATTACTGTGAAAGATTTGTAATCCACTTTGGTGAAAATAAAAATCATTTAATTAAAAAATAAAATAAAATAAAAGCTAAAAAACAAAACAAAACAAAAACAGACTATGCAGTGAATTAAGAAGCTTTATACCACTTCTCAATTTCTGAACATGGAGTTTGATGTATATCCTTCTGCTTCATTTCTTGTCCACGCACAACTATGTATGAACATGAAGAATTATCTTGAAATAAAAGTTTAAAAGTAACTAATGCATAGTTATGTATTAATTACTCCACAGATAGAACTTTCTCCAAATATTTTTTCTCAGTTATTTATATACATCTTAAAGAGACTTTTGGACTGTAGTGGTTATTGGCACTATAAGTTGTTATTTGGTGATACATGTGAGGTAGGTAGGTAGGTAACATTGAAACCCTAAAACATAAACATTTAGACTCTTGTAAACAAATTTTGCCTCAGTGAAAATAGTTTTAGAAAAGTCAAACACTGAAAAAGTCTATTCATTATAAAGAAAATCAGGCTGGGCTTATTGCTCAAAGTAGTAGAGCTCATGCCTTTTAGGTGAAAGTCTTTTGGGTGGATTTCTGGCACTACAGTGTCCTCTGAAAACCCCTAGATATGTATGGTGGCAGTGGTTTCCAAACTGTATTACCAGTTTGATCACAAAAATGTTGACCCAAACATTGCTAATAATATCCCATATATGAAGAAGTTAAAAAGAGACTCTCATATCAGAAGAATAGAATGGAATATCCTGGAGATCTGCTTCAGGATATTCCATTTTTTTCTACTGGTGGTAGAAAATGAACACTGGTGAAGGAACAAGTGTTAAAACATTGACTGCAATTTAACTATCAACAGCTTTTTTACTTTGTATTCATGATGATTTAATTAAAATAAAAATAAGTTAAAAATAAGATAATACAAATTATACTCTACTAGTTTGTTTTTATATTTAAACCATTATTTTTTACATAGCTAAGATAAAGTTCTCTATTTCATTTCTTTCTTCTTTATCAAAGGCAAGGATTTCATACATATCTACATTTCATTCATTGGAAATCTTATATTTTTATGTTCAAAGATGAAATTTATATAAAGGATAAAATATTGTAATATTTCTTGATGTATGTATTACAGGTAGAATGAGTATAATTTTTTTCTTGGATCTATTAAAATGTATTATCTATTTTCCTGTGAATGGGTTATCAGGTTGTTGTTAGTTTGTTAGTTGTTAGCACTGCCTGTGTTGAGGCGGATGAGTGCAGAGCCGCATCAGGAATCATTTTATACAATGCACAACCACAGTCAAGTGGTATCAACACCTGGGAACTTAATACAAATGCAGAGTCTCAGATCTCCCAGAATATCAGAATCTGCATTTTCAGACTCCTTATAATTTGTGTGCACAGTAAAATTTGAAACATTGAAGTTGTTATATATCACTGAGTCATGGAAAATAAACACTCAATATTGAGCAAATATTTTATCTAGGTAGTTGCTACCAAATACAGTCTTCAGCAGTGTGCGAGAGTTTGTAAGTTTATTAGAACCAACATTTGGCAAAAACAATTTTAAATTTTTATTTGTCTACCTGGTAGGTGCAAAAGTGTATTTCTTCAGAATGTTAATTTACTTTTGTTTGTTATTTTTGTTTGTTAGCCTTTTTAGATCTTTAATTTTTCTCTTTCTGCACCAAAGTTAAACATTTTATTTTTCAAACAAGCAGAACAGAACATCTCTTAATTTTATTTCCTGTGTTAAAGACCTATTCTATTATCCTCTTTCTAACAAACCTATTAGAAATAGCATTCATATATTTTATTTTAAATTCCTTTGCACATTTGATTTCATTTATTGCAGTACAAGGCTCTCAAGTATGTCATTTTCATGTTATAAATCCAATGATTAATTGTCAGTGCTTAATTTATTTGACATTTAGTGATATTTGACACAGATGATCACTTCTATCCTCATAAAATACTATTTCATTAGGTTTTATAACACTAATAATACTTGCTCTACTGTATACTCACTGGTTAATTTTTATAGACTATTTTCCAGTTACTACTCAATTTCTTGACATGTCAACTAATATTTTCAGCAATAGGTTTAATCTGTTTCATCTATACCTCTATTCTTTAAGTTACCAGGATTCATCTTATAATATTTGTTTGTTTTTGTTTTTGATTTGGGGCCTCACCCAGTGGTGCTCAGGGATTACTCCTGGCTCTGTGCTCAGAAATAACTCCTAGCAGGCTCAGGGGACCATATGGGATGCTGGGAATCGAACATGAGCCTGTCCCAAATTGGCAGCATGCAAAACAAATGCCCTATTACTATTCAATTGCTAGCGCCCACTACTCTTAAGTTTTTATCTTGAGTTCTAAATGTAAGAACACTTAAACTTTAATATATACAAAAATGATAATTATGGTTAATTGCATCTCCAAATCTTCTACATTTTTGCCCCTTCCATAAAGGACCTATCGTGTTACTTGCTCACACACAAAATATAATAGGCTCTTACGTTTATCTGATACATATAACATACATATGTATATTTGTAACTTATTAGTTTTACTAATTTTTTCTCTTTTTTTTTGTTTTGGTTTTTGGGCCACACCCGGCAGTGCTCAGGGGTTACTCCTGGCTGTCTGCTCAGAAATAGCTCCTGGTAGGCACGGGGGACCATATGGTACACCGGGATTCGAACCAACCACCTTTGGTCCTGGATCAGCTGCTTGCAAGGCAAACGCCGCTGTGCTATCTCTCCGGGCCCCAGTTATACTAATTTTAATCTGATTATTGCTACTTGATATGACCTGTTTTGCTGAGGTTCTAGTTATGGGTTACTATTATTATGGTCACTAATTGTTTTTGTAAGGAACAGTGAAATATAACTTTTATTAAATAATTGAGCATTGGGGTATTTTTCTAACATGGGTTAATGATTCTAATGGAAATCAAAAATTGAAAGGCAAATGGTAAATTGGATCTAAAGAATAAATAAATAAATAAGCAAATGAGGGGTTGAAGTTAGGGTTTGCACCTTGATTTTAACCTAGCTCAGGTTTGATAAGAGCATTATTCTCATTAATAATAGTCTGGTGTGTGACAGGCTTGATAGACTTCCCTGGTAGAACAAGATTATATTTGGTCCTAATAAAAATTTGAGAGCATTATAAGGGCAGGATATTTTGTTGATTTTTATTTCCATAAAACTTTGTTATAGTTTTTATTCATTATGTGTTTCCCAAGGGAAAGACTTTAATCTTTTAGAGAGAAAGATTGCATGCACTTTCTCTATATGTATCTTTGTAATATATGATTAGATGCCACTGCAAGAGTTTATCTCAAATGGGTCTAAGATTTGACATTTTATAGACATTTTATAGACCTTCTTTTTATAAATTCAAATTAATCACCAATTACAAAGATTTCTCAGTGAATGAGTTTATATCATGTATCAAGGTCTGAAATCTGGTGAGTTTTTATGTGTGTGTTTTTCCTCCCCCCCAGAAGTACTCAGCAGCTACTCACTGTTTTATGTTCCTTGCTTCCCCTGGTAGTACTTGAGGGACCAGATAGTGTCAAGAATTGAACTTGAGCCTCCTGCATGCATGCAAAACTTTATGCTCTGGCTGTTGAATTTTTTCTCTATTCTCTAATATCTATGGTCATGGAACTATGAAAAAATATTCATAATAAATCAAAACTACTGAGAAGACATACACCAAAATATTAGTTGATATTATAATTTGAGAAATAAGAGCTATTTTTGTTCTTTTTATTTTTATATTCTTTCAAAAATTCAAGCAACTATATGCCTTATTAAATACAAATAATTCAATAAATATATTAAATGTATTTAAGTTTCTGTAATATATATAAATAACTATATTTTGTAAATTTGTATGTTGTAAGTTTGACCATTTTATAAAAATATGGGAATTTTTAAAACATTTGTTTATTTATTAGTTTATAGGCCACACCCACTTGTTCTTAGGGCTTACTTTTGGCTGGCTCTGCAGTCAGGAATCATTCTTAGAGGTGCTCCAGAGATAGGCTGCTGCAAGACAAATGCTTTGCATACTACACTATCTTTCCTGCCTTCAAGCTTTTATATTTTAGGGAATTGGGTACCTGGTACTTCTCACAAGCATGTTGAGGGCCATGGGTTGCACCCAGGACCTTGTGCTTTCAAGGTGTGAAATCTACCACTTTGGTAGGTGAATGAGAAAAGTAAAATTCAATAATGGCGTTTTCCTATCTTGATCAACAGGAACTCCATAGTAAAGAATCAATAATTTCAATTTGATCCATTGAAAAAGATAGTAAAACTAATCGTAGATAAAGGAAGAGGATTATTGTTAACATTGAAACTTACTTGTAACCCAGATAGTGTTTCAAAGTGTTTCACATAAATTAGTTCATGTATTAATGAGTAATGAAGAGTAGTGAAATGAGGGAATTAAATAAAAAAAAATCACCTTTTAAAAGAACAGCAGGTGGCTCTCCACAGAAGTGTCCATTAATTCAAAATGCATTTTATTTAAAATGTATTTTCTCATTTCACTGTTCTTTCATATTCACCTGTAGAGACTCTTTTCTTTACCCCCTTCATTATAAAACTTGAACTTATATTTTTACCTCATTTTTGTTCCCCTTTTAATAACTCATTGTTTAATCGGTCTGTTATACCTTTCAAGATTCATCTTTTCAAATTACAGTTGAGTTTTAAAAAGCAATAAAGCTGCTGCTTCCAGAAAACATTCTGTATTTGAGAAAGGAGAGAGAAAAATCACACAATATTGAATTTCTGCTTTAGGAACGTCATCATGTGAGTCATTTCATGTGCTTCCTTTCTAATAATCCTATAAAAAGAACACTGTAGATTTTATTTAGTTTCATTTTATTTTGTTAAAATTATGCCAATATAACTGACATATAAACTTTAGTTTCAATGTAATTAACTAATATTCACATATATTGTGAAATTCCATATTAACATATGTGGTAAAATGATCACTACAAAAAATCTAGCTTAAATTCATCATTGTGTAGCTATAGTGTTTATCTTGTGAAGAAAAATTTCAAATTCTACTCTCAGCAATATTTTACTTATATATAGTATTAGCTATAACAATTCTACATAGAGTCTCACATAACTTCTACTTTATAAAGAAAAATTTATACCATTTACTATTTAATATTTAATATACCATTTAACATTTCTCCTTTAAACTCTAGCAACCAGTAATCAGTTGTCTGTATTTATAAATAATGTTTTACTTAACATAGTAATGATTATTTAAGTAAATGATATTATATAGTATTTGTCTTTCTGACTTATTTCAATGATAATGTTAAAAATCCTAAGATTTTCTTTTTAGGATTTCATAATCACTCCCACCCATCACATTTTAGATTTTTATATGTTTTGTAGATTAAATGTAACCAATGTAATATTTGCAACATAATTATACAAAATACACATTGTTTATCTTACATTATGTTAATGTCTGTCTTAATGCATATTTAAACTTAAAATACTTTCAGCTACTAAATGGATATACTATGTTTTCATTCACTAAATTTTATATACTATCTTAATGTGACTTTAGTGAGATGACAGAATTCACTACATCATCCCTCCATTATCATCATATGATGGAGTGCTACACTAATCATTTTATTTAATCCCTTTATTAGTAAACCCTATGATGTAACTTTACTTGACTAATAAGGAAATGAGACAAAGTTCATTCTAATTTAAGACAAATTTGAATTCAATGATTTAGGAACTGGATGTCTGCTAAAAATAATGTTTGGATATTCAGGAATCAGGGATGTGATTTCCAACTAGAGATAGAACAACATATCCATGATCCCCTCATTTGTGGTTTAACATGTAAGTTGATTACAATGCTTAGCTTTTGTACTAGGTGATGTATTGAAGAGTGGAGTACACACTTCCTTTAGGATGAATGGTTTTCTGACCTAGGGATAGATATCACAAAGGAAGATTGCTCTGTTATATGGGAGCTTGATTTCAAGTTTACTGAGAACACTCCATACTGTTTTCCATAGGGTTGGGCCAGAAAATTTCCACTAGCAGTGGGTGAGAGTTCCTTTCTCACCACATGCCCACCAATAGATTGTTTCTATTATTTTAATATAATTTTTATTTTTACCATATTGGCTTACATATCTTTCACAGTAATAATTTAGGTACACATTGACATTGAATCAGGGAAATTCCCATTACCAAATTTGTCCTCCCCCCACCCCCATTCCCATCTTGCATCCCATATCCCCCACCCTCACCGCCTGCTGCTAGAATAAGTGGTCCCCTCTGTGTCTAGCTTACTATTTAGTGATCATACATCTCTTTGGTCCTGGTACCCTCCCTTATTCCTCCCTCTATTTCAGAGGCAGAACTAGATAGTTCAAATAATGTGGTTTTGTTTGAAGAAAATAAAAGCAATAAATGGTGTAAAAACCAAATAAGCCGAAAATGGGTAGAGTCCTTCTAGAGGCTCTCAACCCCAGTTTGAGAGAGGAAAGGAAAAAAGGAATTGAAACACCACAACAATACAAAAGAAATATTAAATATAATATCCAGTGAGCACTACATCAATAAAGACAGGTACTATATAAGAGTCTCATGATAGCTGTTAGTTGTTAGTGTACTTATTTCTCTAACTGCACTCACCATTCATTGTGGTAAGTTTCATATTGTGAACTGGTTCTTCCAGCACTCATCTGTATTGTCTCTGGTTATTATGACAATAATGTCTTTTCTTTTTCTTTTTCTTTTTATTTAAAAGGAATAATTTTGTATAAGCTCCTTTTCAGAGCATTTTAAGATATGATATGCCTTTAAATGTATGGGTATTATTATTTTATTTATTCTGCTTTTATTTTATTTTTATTATTTTACTAGTAATTTATTATTTTAAATATCATTTCTTCTTATGCTTTTAAAATACCTGTATTTGACTTTATTCAGCCCAAAGTCTTTAATCTTGAAAAGTCTGATAGAGATTTAAAGAATTCAGAAATTTTTCAGAACTGTTGAATTTTTAGCATCTCTCTTTTTATAAATGTTTATTTAAGTTGGCGGTGGTTATGTTCATGCTTTGGTTCTATATCTTCCCTTAAATAAAGTAGGTTAGTTGTTTTATTGTGATAGTTTAGTTGTTGTTTTGGTTGGTCTAGCAATAAAGTTAGACTTATTGGATATTTTAAAGACCAAAATTATATCATGCTGTTGTGTTTTAATTTCTAAGAGCTAGTTGCAATAATATTGCTTCTCTTTACAAAAAGTTTTTTTTTGTTTCTTTTTGTTTTTTTTTTTTGTTTTTGGTTTTTGGGCCACACCCGGCGGTGCTCAGGGGTTACTCCTGGCTGTCTGCTCAGAAATAGCTCCTGGTAGGCACGGGGGACCATATGGGACACCAGGATTTGAACCAACCACCTTAGGTCGTGGATCAGCTGCTTGCAAGGCAAACACCACTGTGCTATCTCTCCGGGCCCAAAAAAGTTATTTTTATGATGAAGAAACTCTTAACTTTGTATCCTAGACATTTTTATTTCTTGTAGGCATGGTTGTTGATTTTTATGCAAATAAATCGGCTAAGAGGTGAATAGGCAAGGTACTTTTAAAGGATGTTTATTTGCATGCTAAACATTGTTGAATAGGTAGTTTGTTTTTTTCATGATAGTTTGCTTTCAAGGACTCTTTTAGACACTCTTTAAGTTCATTCTTATCTCCATGACGCAGTGATAGATTGCAGTTCAAGTGTTTTAGTGGACCTGCTAATAAAAACACTGACTACACAGCTTTATAACCTGACACTCTTAACACTTCTGATTTTAGTTTGTATTAATAAAGTCCCAATACTCTTTCATTCCAAACCAGCTTTTTTGTTTACCTAAGTTTAGGAAAAGAGCAGTGGTAATTTTATTTTTTCTTGTTTTGACCTCATTATTCAGTATCTCTCCAATGAATAGATTAGATTTTGTGATGACCATTGAAGGATTCTTTCTCATGTCTAGTGAAACCATCTTCTAAATCTGCCAATTTTGCCAGAAATCTTGTTTTCTCTAAGAGAACATTGATTCTTTCTTTTTTTGTTTTTGTTTTTGTTTTTTGGTCACACCCGGCAGCACTCAGGGGTTACTCCTGGCTCTTCACTCAGAAATTGCTCCTGGCAGGCTCGGAGGACCATATGGGACACGGGGACTTGA
Source organism: Suncus etruscus (assembly GCF_024139225.1). NCBI lineage: Eukaryota > Metazoa > Chordata > Mammalia > Eulipotyphla > Soricidae > Suncus > Suncus etruscus. The sequence continues at coordinate 134,054,159 of NC_064851.1, forward strand.
ACTACCGTCCTGCATGCAAGGCAAAGCCATACCTCCATGCTCTCTCTCTGGCACCATGAGAACAACATTGTTTCTTGTGGTGTTCAGTGATATGTAATGAAAGCTGATTATTGCTCTGTGCCCATCACATTCAAGTCTCTCACAGGAAAAAAATTAGTGAGAAATATGTTTCTAAATAGAAAATTGTCTGATTATTATAGTATAAAAGTAAAATGAACAAGTAAGAAATATCATTGCATAAAAATAATATATGGGTCTAGAGTTAAATACCAGTTTACCACCAACTTAACTAACCAGGCAGAATACAGTTCTGGAAATGACAAATTATACTATCATTCACAATTTTAAACAAAAATATTTCTTCATAATTATTTTAAAAGTAAATGAGAGATTATACAGAGGATAAGGCACTTGACTTGTAAGTGGGTTAACCTGGCTTGATCCTTGGCAATGCATGCATAACTTGACATATCAAGTACTGCCAAGACTAATCCCTGGGCACAAAGCCTGAATATGCCAGGTGTGGCCTAAAACCTCTTCCAAAAATAGAATGATAAATATGTGTAGGAAAAAATTAAAAAAAGAAGGAAGCATAACATATCACATCCTTCACTCTATAAATAATGGGAATTGGTCAAAGGTCCTCCTACCTCATATTGATCTGAAGATACTGACTAAACATGATAAATTAAGAAGTAGATGAAATACTTTGCAGCTGTAAGAAAAGATGACATCATGTAGTTCTTTACAAAGTGGATGGGACTGGACGGTTTCATGCAGGGAAGTAAATCAGAGGGAGAAGGACAAATACCAGATGCTCTTACTCATCTGTGGAATATAAAGACAACACAACAGGACAGTATTGACCAATGACAGACACCAATTAGCTAAGAGTGAGGGATGATGGAAGAAGATAGCCCTTGTGAATATGGGGTGAAGGATCATTGGCACTTTGATGGTATTGGGATGTAGTAAATTTTTATATTCATAAAAATTTTATTTTAGGTGGTGGCCCAGTGGTGTTCAAGGCTTACTACTACCTTTATGTTCAGGTCTCACTCAGGGAATTGTTCTTGGAAATTTATGTGATGCCAATGACTGAGTCAGCTACATGCAAAACAAGTATTTTACTATTGTATTATCTCTCCTGACTCCCATCATAATCTTTAATACTATTGTATCAAAACTATAGTAAAACATCCTGAACCTTGGATTCCATCTATGGAAACAACACTGTTTTCTTTTCTTTCTTTCTTTTTTTTTTATTATTTTAACAACACTGTTTTCTACACCAGCACTAGGAATTGGACTTCCACCAGGAAAGGACCTTACTGCTGTTCTGGCTTCAGTTTACTTCACTGGGGTTCATATGACACCCTGACGACATGGTAATAGTAACAATCTCTTTTCAGGGCAGAATTCTCAGAATTGCCACCTAATGGTGAGATAAAACCAGAAGATGTTCTGCACCACTCAGACTTCGAAACAGGATCTGTATAGAAACCAGGATCTTTACAAAAAAACTGACAGCAAGAACTATGATTGTGAAGATTTTTTAATATGACCACAGAGAAAGACTTTGGGGTTAGACAAGTTAGTATGCCTGGAGCCTGGCCTTATACCAGGATATTTCATGAGTAAGGTCTAAGCCACACATACACATTTTTATTGTATTTTTAACCTCTTACCCTTTTAAAAAAAGCTTACTACATCTTCTGCTATTAATGAGTTTATTGTAGATACAATAATTTTCACAAATATACTTGCTACTAAACTTTTACTTTTTTACTCTTCCATTTTATTTTTTATTTTTTTATTTTCTTTTTAGTTTTTTCAATAACTTTGCTTTCCCTTATCTTGAAACAAATGTATTATGATCAGTTATGTCAATATGTGATGCTTCTTTTTTTTGGGTTTTTGGTTTTTGTGCCATACCTGGTGACGCTCAGGGGTTACTCCTAGCTATGCACTCAGAAATTGCTTGGGGGACTAAATAAGATGCCAGGGATCAAATTGAGGTCCACCCTGGGTCAGCCACATGCAAGGAAAACATCCTACCACTGCATTATTGGTCTGGCCCCTGCATTTAAAAAAAATTACAAAAAATATAGTAAAATAATTAAAAAAACTTTGAACTACACCTGGCAGTGTTCAAGGCTTAATCCTGAATGTGCTTAGAGATTACTTCTAGCAGAATTCAGCTGAGTTTATGAGGTGGCAAAGATTGAACCTAACTCAATTGCATGCAAAGCAAGAGCCTGCCTGCTCTATTATCTTTCTGCCTCCTAAAACTTTGAATTTTAAAGATTATTTTGTTATGTAGATTAGGAAAGTACATTATATGTGTCATTGTCCATATTTTAACAGGCTTTTTACTTTTGAAATACCTCACTTTACTTCTCTGTCCTAGAAGAACTCAGTCTAACAACCTTATGCAGTCAAAATGCTGAAACATCTTAATTTCCATTATGTACTTACACTAACATGAGACATTAATTCAATGAGAAAATCAGGAGAACACTGATGCCAAGAGGAGAAGAGAAAGATTAGAAGCAGAATTGTTAGATGCCCCAAAATCCATTGTGCTTATGTCTCAAGGACACAGGAGTATTCTGTAAGTAGGCTAGTAGAGGAAATTGGGAACTTCCTACCTGGACATCTTTTGGCTAATTCCTGGGCTTCTGCTGAGATTTTTTTTTTTTTGGTATTGATTTTAACTTTTTAAACATGTTAATTTTCTAAATAAAAATACACATAGTAAAGAAACACTATTTTGTTGCTTTCTTCAAAGAAACTACTCAGTACAATCAATTATTTCAAAGAAATTGGAGCTAGGGCTTGGTTATCTAACCTTAGGACAGGTTTCACATGCACTGACTGGCAAATTGGAGTTCCCTGTGTCATGTATGAAATTCAGAAATAAGCAACTTTGAAGCAGAAATTTCTCTTAATGTTCTATCCAAGTACACATCATTGCCTTCAAATTCTATCATGCCCCAAGGAGTCAATTATAATGTCAAACTTGGAAAATAAGCTAGTACAATAGCAATAGGGCAAATATCTTCCCTATCTTTACTACTAAAATTTTGAGGATGTTTATGAGGAATCTTATCTAGATCAGAAAAAAGAGAGGCCTAGCTTTGGGCTAGACTTGAATTACCAGCATGAATACCCTCATCAGAGTTTGTGTTTTACTCTGCTGGTCAGGCGATTTGGAAGGCTTCTCCTTTTCCAGCTGTGGTCATATCAAAGTTTTGATTCCTTGATTTAATAGATAGGTAGATAATGTATTGCCTTGGTATTACAAAAAAGTACCATATAGAATATTGGTGTTCAGTAGAGTGGCAAATAGTAAAAGAAATTATCTGTAGGTAAGGAATGATGGTGGGAATGACAATTTTTAAATGGCTCATCAGTTCAGGAGAATTGGAATAATTTTCAAATAAATTTTGAGATTCACCTGGTCTTTGGTTTCTTCTTTTCCCTCTAATATCTAGTCACCTTATGTGTTTGAAATTCTGCCCTTCAGAAGCTGGGAATGAGTAAAAAAATAACTTTATGCCTCTGCAATATTTCTAGTCTTTGAGAAAAATAAGCAAATGTGGCATACATAAATATCATCCAGTGTTAATTAATATTGGCTAAGCGTTGCCTTAATTGGAATTTCAGTCTAATATTCACTTGTGTCCCAATATCCTTAATTTTTGACAATATATATATTTTTTTGGTTTTTGGGTCACACCGACAGTGCTCAGGGGTTATTCCTGGCAATGCACTCAGAAATCGCTCCTGGCTTGGGGGACCATATGGGACACTGTGGGGATCGAACCACAGTCCTAGGATAGCGCTGGTAAGGCAGAGATGCCTTATCACTTTGCGCCACCACTCCAGCCACTCAGTGCCAGTTCTCAACATTTGCCTTCTGTGGCCAGGTATGTTTGTGTCTGAGCGAGAACAGGGTAATTCCAGTCTCATTTTGTCCCATCAAACAATAATGGGACTGCGTTTTGGTCCTTTCCTCAGCCTTTATCCAATTTCAGTGCCTGTATTGATCTTCTGTCTCCTAAGACCACTCACGGCTGACTCTGGGCAAGAATAGGGAACTTCTAGTCTTGGTGTCTCCAGTCAAACATAAAGGAGACTGACTTTCAAATATTTTGTCAGCCTCCTTCTGGGTTTAAGAGCCAATTCTGATTGTCTGCCTCTCCTGGCCAGACACGTCTGTGTCTGTGCAAAAATGCGGAACTTCAATCTTTATCCCTCTCATCAAACACAAATAAGACTTTCTTTGGAGACTTTCCTTTGCCTCCTTCCAGGTTTCAGAACCAGTCCTGATTGTCTTCCTCCTTCAGCCAGTCAGGTTTGTGTCTGGGTGGAAACAAGGAACATTCTATCCAGTTTTAGGATAGTTCTTCAGTGTCCTTCCAGGTTTCATTGCCAGTACTGATATCTCTCTTCATTTCAGTTTCTGGATGGGAAAAGGAAACTTCTCATCTTTCCATTCAAACATGAAATGGGCTGCCTTTTGGGCATTTCCTCAGCATCTTTCTGGGTTTTAAAGTCTGTCCTAATTGTCTGCAGACAGGAAGAGGGGACCTCCCATTCTGGTAGCTCCCAATAAAATGAGTGGAGATGTTGTTATAATAGACTTTGTTAGTCTTTTCAAGTTTTCAGCAACAGTCTTTATCATTGTCTCCTGTTCAAGTCTATAGCTGGTGTGAACAGGGAACCTCCTTTGCTGGTCTTTACCATCAAACATGAACAGAGCTTTCCTTGGGGGCCTTTATTCAGCCTCTTCCAGTTTCAGAGCCATTCCTGATCGTCTGCCTCCAGTGACTAGTTAGATCTGTGTCTGAGCAGGAACAGGGAACCTCCAGTCCTGGTCCCTCTCATCAAACCCAAATGGAATTGTTTTCCAGGCCTTTCCTCAGACTCCTTCCAGGTTTCTGCATCAATCCTGATCATCTGCCTCCTAAGGCACATCTATATCTGGAGAGAAACAGAGATACTCCAGTCCTTTCCTTCAACCTTCCTTTTCCCAGTGATCAGGAACAAGATACATCCCATGCTGGTCACACCCATCAACATTAAAGGACTGACTTTTATGCCTTTCTTCAGCATCTCTCTGGGTTACAGCTGCAGTCCTTATTGTCTGCTTCCTGTAGCCAGTCAGGTCTATGTCTGGTTAAAAACAGGGAACCTCCAGTCATGGTCCCTCAAATCAAAAGTGATCGGCTGTCTTTGTGCTTTTTTCCCAGAATCCTTTTGGGTTTCACAACCAGTCCTTATCATCTGAATCCTGTGCCCAGTCACACCTGAGAAACTCCGGTAATAGTTCGTTACATCAAACACGAATGAGGCTACCTTTCTGGCCTATGTTCAACCTCCTTCTATGTTTCAGCTCAAGTCCTGATCATCTGCCTCCTGAGACCATCAGGTCTATTTTGGGTGGAAACAGGGAACTTCACATCCTAGTCCCTGCAATCAAACAGGAATGGAGTGGCCTTTTTAGCCTTTCCTCATAATCTTATTTTGTTTCTGCACCAGACCTGATAATCTGCATCTTGTAGGTAGACGGGTTTGTGTCTGGGCTGAAAAAAGGAAATTTGTTTTATTTTTTCCAGCCACACCCAGTGATGCTCAGGGGTTACTCCTGGCTATGTGCTCAGAAATTGCTCCTGGCTTAGGAGAACATATGGGATGCCGGGGGATCTAACCATAGTTTCTTCTAGACTAGCATGGGCAAGACAGATACCTTGCCACTTGCACTACCGCTCCGGTCACAGAAATTCCTTTTCTGGTCCTTGTCACTATGTGCAAAAGTTAGCTTTTGCCTTTCCTCAGCCTCTTCCTGGGTGTTAGTGCTAGTTCTTACCATCTGCCTATTTCAGCAAAGAAAGTCTGTGTTTGGGTGGGAAAGAGAAACTCCTATCTTGATTAGTCCCAGGTCTACTGTTTAGAAGGCCTTTTCTCAGCCTTCTTTTGGGTTTTAGCACTAGTACTGATTGTCTTCTTCCTATGATCATTCAGGTCTGTTGGCAAGAACAGGGAACTTCACTTCACTTTCAATGGAAAATCAGGATGGGAGGTTTCCTGTTCTGACCCAGGTTTCAAGGCCAGTTCTAATAATCTTCCTTTATGGTCAGTCAAGTGTGTTCCTGCCTTTCTTCGGGACTTTCTCCAGCCTCGTTCTGGGTTTCTGAACCAGTCCTGATTGCCTCCTGTAGCCAGTCAGGTCTATGTCTAAAAGGGAACGAGAACCTGCCATCCTGGTCTCTGCTATCAGACACAAACAGGGATTCCTTTTAGACCTTTCCTCAGCCAGTATATTTTCGGGTATCAGCACCAGTTCTTAATCATCATCTTCCTCCTGTGGCCAGGCAGGTCTACATCTGAGCAGGAAAAGGAAATCTCCCATCCTGGTCCCTCCCAAAAAACACAAGCAGATTGCATTTCAGGTCTTTCTTCTGCCTCCTTTCAGGATTCAGCACCAGTTATGATTGTCTTCATCCTGTGGACAGTCAGACTTGTGTCTGGTGGAATCAGGGAATATCCCATCCAGGTCTATCCCATCAAACATGAATGTCACAGTCATTCAGATCTTTCATCATGTCCTTCAAGTCTGATTGTATGCCTTCTCCAGCCAGTTTTTCAGTTTTTAGGCAGAAAGAGGGAAACTTTGATCTTGGTTACTCAGATCAAATGCAAAATGGGTTGCCTTTTGGGCATTTCCTCAGCATCTTTCTAGATTTCAGCACCTGTCTTGGTGTTCTTCCTTCACTGGCCAGTCTTTACAGTGTCTGGATAGGAAGAGGGACCTTCCCTTTAGGTTGTTCCCAAAAAACACAAATGGAGATATCTTCATTCTTGTTCCCTCCAAATAAACATGAACTGGGCTTCCTTTTAGGCCTTTCCTCAGCCTTGTTCTGGGTTTCTGCACCATTTCTGATCATCTGCCTCCTGCTACCAGTCAGTTCTTTTTCTAATAGATAACAGAGAACATATATTTGTTTATCCCATCAAACACATACATGGCTGTCTTTCATACCTTTCTTCACTGTCCTTCCAGGCTTCATCGCCTGTATTGATCATCTGCCTTTGCTGGTCAGTCATTTCAGTTTATGTGGAGGAAAAGGGAACCTCCAGTCCCAGTCCCTTTTATCAGAAGTGAAATGGGCTGCCTTTTGGACCTTTTCTTAGCATCTTTTTGCATTTTAATTTCTGTCCTGATCATCTGCCTTCTCTGGCCAGTCATTTCAGTGTCTGGGTGTAAAGAGGAAACCTCCCTCTCATCAAACATGGACTGGGTTAGTTTGTGAACCTTTCCTCAGCCTCTTTCCGGGTTCCAGCACCAGTTGTGATCTAATAACTTCTTCTGCTAGCCAGATATGTTTCTGGACACAGCTGGAAACTCCTGACCTGTATCCTCCCATCAAACATGAACTGGGTTGCTTTGTTAGCATTTACTCAGCATCCTTCTGTGTTTATAGCTAATTATGATTGCCTACTATGTTCAGCCAGGTTTGTGTCTGGGAAGATACTGGGAAATTTCTATCCTGGTCTCTGCCATCATATACAAGCAAAGCTGCCTCTCGAGCCTTTTCTCAGCTTCCTTCTAGATTCAGCAAATGTCTTGATTCCCTCTGTGACCAGTTAGGTATGTGTTTGAGAAGTAACAAGGAATCTCCTGTCCTCATCTCTGACATCATAATTGATAAGGGTTGTTTTTTGGCCTTTCCTAAACCTATTTACTAGTTTCATTGCCTGTCTTGATTGTCTGCTCCTACAGTTAATCGGGTCTGTTTCTGAGCAGGAAAACTGACCTCCTATTATGATAACACCCATCAAATGAGAATCAGTCTGCTTTTGGCCTGTTCTCAACCTCCTTCCAGGTTTTAGTGACAGTCCTTATAGTTTACCTTCTGTTGTCAATCAGATGTGTTTGACCAAGAGCAGGGAGCTCCCTGGCCTGGTCTCCATATCCAACATAAAAGGAGCATTCCTTTGGACCTTTACTCAGCGTCCTTCCATGTATCAGAGTCAGTCCTGACCATCTGCTTCTTCTGGCTAGGTAGGTGTGTGCGTGGTCTGGAACAGAGAACCTCTAGTCCTTGATAGTCCCCTCAGGTTTGTGTGTCATCAGGAACAGGAAACCTGCAGTCCTATTGGTTCCATTAAGCACGAAGGTGGCTACCTTTCCATCTTGTACTCTGTTGTATTAATTATTAGTTATAGAGTCCTATTGTGGTGGAAGGCAATAAGGCCTTTCTTGGCTCTGCCATGCCTGAGTCTGTAGACACTTCAGTCGGTGGGTCTGTAGGTTCAGGTGATAGGAAAGAAATGATTTACAGGCAGTCAGATGAAGTTTCAGGATACATCCCCCTTTATTAGATGGCCCTAATTGCCTTGTACTTTTATTCACATGGCCTCTAAGCTAAGCAGCCTCTTTCCTGCTGCTCTGCATTCATCCTGTGTCTGATCTTTCTCCCCTACCCCCTTGCAACCCCTTTATTACCAACCACAGACCCCTCCCACTGGGTGGGTCTCATCATAAAGATAAAATTAGCATATGGCATTGGAGAGGGGTGACAGTATTTTGCCTCATTCTGGGTTTCAGCACCAGTCCTGATTGCCTTTGTGGCCAAAAAGATGTGTGTCTTTTAAGAAATATGCTTGTCATAGGTTCACCTTGTCTGGTCTATAACATTACCAGGACTCATACCACTACCAGGGAAGACCCTACCACTGCTCTGGCATTGTCTTACTCCGAAGAGTGCTCTCAACACCCAGATGACTCAGCAACAGCCTGCTTGCAGGGCAGGTCTCTCTGCATCTAATGGTGAGGTGAAACTAGAGGATGCTCCACATCAGCCTGACTTCAATGAGGAAATGCACAAAATCCAGAATCTTTAAATACAGGAACCTGACACCAACAACTGCTAAACTGCAAAAAAGTTTCACTGGAACTATAGAGAATGACTCAGGAGTTGAACAGACTGGTATGCCTGGAGCCCAGAGTCGGTTTTATGTCAATGAACTTCTGGGGTGAGGCCTTCTTATAATTATGCCAAGGATTTTTTTCCTGTTTTCCCCATATTTTGCTGGGCCTATGCAAACTATGGTGATTGCACTCTCTTTACTACTGTATTTTTTTAACACGTATCCTTTAAGAAAGAAAAAATCCCTGCTTACTGAACTTAAAAAAAAAAAAACTATAGTAGAATGCCTATCTCAAATATAGGTAGGGGATGGAAAGGATGGGGGTGGGGGGTGGGGGAGCATTGGGGGTGGGAATGTTGCACTGGTGAAGGGGGGTGTTCTGTTTGTGACTGAAACTCAATTATAATCATGTTTGTAATCATGGTGCTTAAATAAAATTTAAGAACATAAAAAAACAGGGACCATCTCATCATGGTCATCCAAAAAATATCACAAAAGGGGTTGCTTTTCTGGCCTGTTCTCAGTCTTTTTTGAGTTTCAGCACCAGTCTTGATGGTCTGCTTTCTTTGGTCTTGCATGTCTGACATGTTCTTGTTACCTCCCATCAAACTGGGCTCCCTTTTGGACCTTTCCTTAGTCTCTTTCTGGGTGCCAGTCATGTACATCTGGACATCTGCCTCCTGCAACCTATAAGTTCAGTGTCAGGACAGAAGCAGGAATTGCCATCAGACAAAGATATTGCTGCCTTTCGGGCTTTTCCACAGCCTCATTCTGGGTTTCAGTGTCAGTCTTGATCCTCTGCCTTCTGTGGCCATTCAGATCTGTGCTTGGTAGGAAACAGGGAATGTGCTGTCCTAGTCCTTACCATCATACACTAACAGGGCTGTCTTTTCAGCCTTTCCTCAGCCTACTTTTGTATCAGCACCAGTTTTTATAATCTGCCTCCTGTGGCCAAGCAAGTCTGTGTCTGAGTGCAAACAGATAATCTTCCATCTGTGTTCATCCAATCAAAAGTGAATGGGGTTGCATTTTGAGCCTTTTCTTGGCCTTTTTCTGGTTTCAGTGCCTGAACTGATTGTCTGCCACCTGTGGCCACTCATGCTTGAATCTGGGCAAGAATACGGAACCTCCCTCTTGGTCTCTCCTATCAAATGCTTAAACAAAACTGTCTTTTAGGCCTTTCCTAAGCCTCCTTCTGAGTTTCAGCCCCAGTCCTGCTAGTCTGCCTCCTGCAGCCAATCAAGTCTGTGTCTGGGCAGAACTGGAAATCTCCTATCCTGGTCCCTCCCATCAAATGTGAACTTGGCTGCCAGTCCTGATTGTCTCCCTTCTCCAGCCAGTTTTTCAGTTTCTGGGCAAGAAGAGGGAACCTCCTGTCCTGGTCAATCGCATCAAACATAAAATGGGCTGCCCTTTGAGCCTTTCTACAGACTCGTCCCATGTTTCTGCACAAATCTTGATCATCTGCCTCCTGATGCCAGTCTGGTCTTTTTCTGGCTGGTAACAGGGAAACATAACATACTTTTCTATTCCATCAAACATAAATGTAGCTGTCTTTTGGACCTTTCTTCAGTATCCTTCCAGGCTTTATTGACAGTACTGATAGTCTGTCTTCCCTGGAGAGTCATTTTAGTTTCTGGGCAGGAAGAGGAAGGGAATCTCCAGTCCTGGCCCCTCCCATCAAATGTGAAATGGGCTGCCTTTTGTGCCTTTCTTCATTCTTCTTCTAGTTTTCAGCACAGGTCCTGATCTTCTAAATCCTTTGGCAAGCATTATTGAGCAGAATTGGGAATCTCCCATCCTGATCCTTCCCATCAAACATGAACTTGGCTGCCTTTTGGGCCTTTCCTCAGTCCCTTTTTTGTGTTTCTGTACTAGTCCAGATCATCTGCCTCCTGTGACCAGCCAAGCCTGTCTGGGCAGGTACTGGGAAGATTCTGTATTGGTCCCTGACTTAACACACAAATGGGCTGCTGCTCTAGGGCCTTTCTTCAGCCTCCCTTTTGGTTTTAGTTCCTGGCCTCATTATTTGCCTCATGTGGTCATCTGTTTGTTGGCTAGTACAGGGAAGCTCTTATCCTCGTTCCTTCCAAAAAACACAAACAGAACTGTCTTTCAGGAATTTCCCCTGTCTCTTTCCAGGTTTCAACATTAGTTCTCATCGACTTCCCTGTGTGGCCAGTCAAGTTTTTTTCTGATTGGTAACAGGGGACATCTCATCCTGGTGCATCCCTTAAAACATGACTGGGGCTGTCATTCAGTCCTTTCTTTAGTGTCCTTCAAGGCTTTATCACAGTACTGAAAGTTTTTCTTCGCTGGTCTGTCATTTCAGTTTATGAGCAGGAAGTGAATTTCTGTATTGGTCCATCTCTTCAAATGTACAATGCACTGCTTTTTGAGCTATTCCTCAGCATCTTTCTAATTTCTGCACCTTACACCTGTCCTGGTCTTCTTTCTTCTCTGGCCAGTCATTTCAGAGTTTGGGTAGGAAAAGGGAACATCTCGTTCTGGTCCCTCCCAATAAGTGTGAATGGAAATGTCATTGAGCATTTCTTAGCCTTTTTTCAGTGTCAGCAACTGTCCTGACCATCTACCTATTGCGCCAGTCAGCTTTAATTCTAGGTATGAAGAGGGAACCTCTGGTGCTGGTTCCTACCAACAAAAACAAATTGGTTTGTCTTTGGCATTTACTTAGCCTCCTTCTGAGTTTCCATGTCAGTTTTGTTCTTCTATATTCTGCAGTCAGTCAGGTTTGTGTGAGAGTGAGAACAAGAAATCTCTCTTCTTAGACCCTGTATTCAAAGGTGAACATGGCTTCCTTATGGGTCTTTCCTGGTGTCCTTCTAGCTTTCAACATCAGTCCTGATCTTCCTTTTTTTTTTTGGTTTGTTTTTTATCCAGTAAGGGCTGAGTCTTTGCAGTAAAAGAGAACCTCCTTTGTAGTAAAGTTTAAAGTTGGGGAAAGTAATTATGTTATCAAAACAGCCTGGTATTGGAATAAGGACAGGCCCTCAGATCAGTGGAATAGGCTTGAATACTCATAAAATGTTCTCCAGACATATAATCGCCTAATTTTTGATAAAGGAGCAAGAAATCCTAAATGGAGCAAAGAAAGCCTCTTCAACAAGTGGTTTTGGCACAACTGGCCAAAAAATTGCAAAAAATTGAACTTAGACCCCCAGCTAACATGTACGAAGGTAAAATCCAAATGGATTAAAGACCTCGATATCAGACCCCAAACCATAAGATATATAGAACAACACATAGGCAAAACACTTCAGGACATTGAGACTACAGGCATATTCAAGGAGGAAACTGCACTCTCCAAGCAAGTGAAAGCAGATTAACAGATGGGAATATATTAAGCTGAGAAGCTTCTGCACCTCAAAGGAAATAGCACCCAGGACACAAGAGCCCCCCACTGAGTGGGAGAAACTATTCACCCAATACCCATCAGATAAGGGACTAATATCCAAAATATACAAGGCACTGACAAAAATTTACAAGAAAAAACATCTAATCCCATCAAAAAATGGGGAGAAGAAATGGACAGATACTTTGACAAAGAAGTACAAATGGCCAAAAAAACACATGAAAAAATGCTTCACATCACTAATCATCAGGGAGATGCAAATCAAAACAACGATGAGGTACCACCTCACAACACAGAGAATGGCACATATCACAAAGAATGAGAATAAACAGTGTTGGCGGGGATGTGGAGAGAAAGGAACTCTTATCCACTGCTGGTGGGAATGCCGTCTAGTTCAACCTTTATGGAAAGCGATATGGAGATTCCTCCAAAATCTGGAAATCGAGCTCCAATATGATCCAGCTATACCACTCCTAGGAATATACCCTAGGAACACAAAAATACAATACAAAACCCCCTTCCTTACACCTATATTCATTGCAGCACTATTTACCATGGAAAGACTCTGGAAACAACCAAGATGCCCTTCAACAGACGAATGGCTAAAGAAACTGTGGTACATATACACAATGGAATATTATGTAGCTCTCAGGAGAGATGAAGTCATGAAAATTTCCTATACATGGATGTACACAGAATCTATTATGCTGAGTGAAATAAGTCAGAGAGAGAGAGAAAAACGTAGAATGGTCTCACTCATCTATAGGTTTTAAAAAAATGAAAGACATTCTTGCAATAATAATTTTCAGACACAAAAGAGAAAAGAGCTGGAAGTTCCAGCTCACCTCAGGAAGCTCACCACAAAGAGTGATGAGTTTAGTTAGAGAAATAACTACATTTTAAACTGTCCTAATAATGAGAATGTATGAGGGAAATGGAAAGCCTTTCTAAAGTACAGGCAGAGGTCGGGTGGGGAGGAGGGAGATTTGGGACATTGGTGATGGGAACGTTGCACTTGTGAGGGGTGGTGTTCTTTACATGACCAAAACCCAAACACAATCATGTATGTAATCAAGGTGTTTAAATAAAATATATATAAATAAAGAACCTCCTGTTTTGATTTCTCCCATTAGCCATGAACATGGTTGTCTTTAGAGCATTTCTTAAGAAGGTTTCAGAGTTTGAGCCAGTACTCATCATCTGCCTCCTAATTCCAGAAAGGTTTGTATCTGGGCTGGAATGAGAAACTTACATTTTGATCCCTCCTATCAAGTATGAACAGGCCTGCCTTTCAGGCTTTCCCCCAGTCTCCTGGTGTTCCTCTTATTGTCTGACTGTTTCAGCCAGCTAGATATATGCCTGGGAAGAACTGGAAAACTCATGTCCAGCTCTTCCCATTACATCCAAAAGACTGCCATTTGGGCCTTTTGTCAGCCTACTTCTGTGTTTATGGGCCATTCCTGTTATATGGCTTTTGTGGATAGCCAGATTTGTGTCTGAGCAGTTTACCATAACCCTCTCATCCTGGTCTCTGCAATCAAACACAAACAGGGCTGTCCCTTGAACCTCTCCTCAGCCTCCTCCTGGTTTCAGTGTATGTCTGATTGGTTGTCTTCTGTGGCTAATCAAGTCTGTGTTTATTTGAAAACAGAGAACCTCCCGTCCTGGTCACTACCATCAAATGTAAAAGGGGCCTTCCTTAAGTTTAGACCTTTTCTAAACCTATTCATTAGTTTTATTGCCAATCTTTATCATCTACTTCTGGGGCTAATCAGGTCTGTGTCTAAAGCAGATCTCACCCATCAAATGAGAATAGATCTGATTTTGGCCTTTCTTCAGCCTACTTTCGGTGTAAGCTCCAGTTCTTATTATCTGCCTCCTGTAGTCAGGTACATTTGTGTCTGTGAGGGAACCATAAAACTCCCATCTCCATCTTCCATCAAAGATGAATGGGTCTGCATATTGGGCCTTTCCTCAGCCTTCTTCCAGTCATCACCTTACTTGATTTTCTGCCTCCTTTGGCCACTTATGGTTGAGTCTGGGCAAGAATAGGGAACCTTATGTCTTGGTCTCTCAGATAAATGCAAATAAGACTGTCTTTCAAACCTTTCCTCAGCCTCCTCTGGGTTTTAGTGCCCTCTCTGATTGTCTGCCTCTTTTGGCTCGTCATTTCTGTGCTGGGCAGGAACAGGGATGCAACCATTCTGCTCCCTGTCATTAAAGATGAATGGGGCTTCCTTTTGGGCTTTTATTCAGCCTCCTTACTATTTTAGCAGCACTCCTGATTCTCTGCCTCCTGCAGCCAGTCAGGTCTGTATTTGTGCTGAAACAGGAATATCTGTTTCTCTTTTCTCCCATCAAACATAAACTGGGCTTTCTTTTGGGCCTTTTCTCAGCTCTTTCTGGATTTTAGTGACAGTCCTTAACATCTGCCTTCTTGGACCTGTAAATTATGTGTCTGGGAGGTAACAGGAATCTCAGTTCTGGTTCCTGTCATCTGATACAAATGAGGCTACTTTTTGGACCTTTCCATAGTTTTACTGGGGTTTCTGATCATCTACCTCCTGTGGCCAGTCAGGTCTGTATCTGGTAGGGAACAGGGAACTCTCCCCCCACTTACCACTTTACAAATCTATTTTTATTCCTTCATTCTCACACCTCTGATCTATTATTTCTCCCTATTCAACCCTTTTTAACCTTTAGGTTTTTAACTCATTAGGAACCAGATCATTCCTTCCACCCCAATCAACTGCCAACCAGCTCTCAAAGTAAAAAGACAGCTGCCCAGCCCACCTTGCCTCAGCCAGGGAAGATGCTGTCACTGCTGGTGTTTTTTTATTTGCTCTCTGTGACCACTTTTCTCCCATTCTCTCTTTGCTGTGGCCTGTTGCTCACTACCAAATTTGGTTTTTGAGAATCCCCCCAGCTCGAGGACATTCCCTGATCCATGACTGCTGGGAGCTATTTTTCACACTCCAAGAGACGATGTTGCAGGCTAAAACTGTGCTCCAGATTTTAACACCCTCCTCCCAGACTATTTAAAATGTTTAAAGGGGATATGTATATTTCCTTCATATATTTCTTTAGATGTATTTCCTTAATAGGTTTAATTCTTATGGTCTGTTTCCTTATGTAGAGGTAGCTTACCCCATCCCTTTTCTTGAATCTGATTAGTAGGAATTTTTAGTTTCTCTTTGCTCTGAGTTCATGTTAAAAACACGTTATTGGGATGGTTTAGCTTATTATTTTTACCCCCATATGTACCATGAGTTATAACCATGAGTTTTTGTTCCTTTATTAAAACGACATGAGTTATTGTTCCTTTATTAAAACGAGGAAATCTTACATATGTAAAAAAGTTTTTATATATATGGATAAAAATTTATAAAATTCATATTGCAGTGGGGATTTTTACCCTGGACATTTATCATAGTTACTTGGCTGAGGCTTCAGATGATTGACCAATGGTCATTCATTCCTGAACCTTGGGTCCCATCTATGGAACTAGCATTGTTTTCTGCACAAGCATCAGGAATTGGACTTCTACCAGGGAAGGCCCTAATGTTACACTGGCACTGACTTGCTCCTGAGTGGTTTTATATGACATCCTGATGACTTGGAAACTGCAACAACTTGCTTTCAGGTCAGGGTTTCCTGCATTTCCACCTACTTGTGGGATGAATTCCGAAGATACTCTGTGACACCCTGACTTTAACGTAGTATTTGTGAAAAAAATCAAGATCTCTAATTACAGAAACCTGACTGTGACAACTATGATTGAGAAGAAATTTTACTGGACTACAAACAATAACTTTGAAGTTAGACAAATTAATATGCTTTGAGCCTGTAGTTGCTCTATTGCAGGATACTTTATTGGTAGGATCTCCATTTTTTTAGGACAAAGCTTTTTCCTTTTTATTTTCCCCAACTTTTATTATGCCTAGGAAGAAAACTGCCACACATACATTTTTTTTGTTCTTTTGGATCACACCCAGTGATGCTCAACGGTTATTCCTGGCTATACACTCAGAAATCACTCCTGGCTTGGGGGACTGTATGGGATGCAGAGGTATTGAACCACAGTCTGTCCTAGGTCAGCCACATGCAAGGCAGTGATTCTGGGTGATACCCATGCCCTACTACTGTGCCACTGCTCTGGCCCCTCACATAACTTTTGTTTTCTTTTATCTTCTTTTTTTAATCTTTTAAATAAGAGCTCCTACCTTTTTCAAAGAAACTTGGGACACAGATTACTTTGTTTTATCTCATATTTATGCTTTTTTTTTTTTATAAAATTAAGAAGGCAAAAAGAAAGAATGGGATCCAAGTGCTCCCAGTTGCATTGGTGGAGAAAAAGAACAGATCTAAATATGCAAGCTAAACTCAATAACAATAGAATGAAAATGTCTAAACTTTAAGAATCTAAACTTAAATGGCTTGTTTTACTGGCAATCCAGGGGGTAAAGAATGGTTATACAGGATGCACTTTGGGATTATTGGTGGAGGGAGGTTGACATTGGTGTTGGGAATGGCCCTGATTCACTATATATCTGAAATTCAACTATGAAGGACTTTGTGGATCACAATTATTTCAATAAAATTAAATTACATAAAAAATAAAAGATAAAAGGAAGATTAGAAAAAGTATCAAAAGAAAGAATGAAAAAAGTACAGTTGCAAGCATAAATTTGTGAAAATTATTGTATCTCTAATGAAGTTATTGATAAAATAGTAGAAGGTTTATTAAGCTCTTGGTGTTATCTACTTTATTAAATCTATGTGTTCCTTCCTATTAGGATTAAAGTATCAAGCAAATTAAGTTGTCCAGTAATTTTTTTTATTTTGGTTTTTGGGCCACACCCGGTGGTACTCAGGGGTTACTCCTGGCTGTCTGCTCAGAAATAGCTCCTGGCAGGCACAGGGGACCATATGGGACACTGGGATTCGAACCAACTACCTTTGGTCCTGGATCGGCTGCTTGCAAGGCAAACGCCGCTGTGCTATCTCTCTGGGCCCTGCCCAGTAATTTAATGCTATAGAATATTGCTACTATTACTGATGCTGTAACTTTGTGGGGGCATGTTCTCATTTTCCAGGTCTCCTGATAAAAGGAGAATTTGTAGGAGAATATTCACATTTGCACCAAAAAGTTTTGGTGATCCAGGTCTCCTGATAAAAGGAGAATTTTAGGAGAATATTCACATTTGCACTAAAAAGTTTTGGTGATACCAGCCCCCAAACTGGTATATAGAATATTTGGTTAGCTTGGTGTCCCCAAATGGAATCATTGGGGGGCAGTGAGGTTGGGCCATTGGTAAAATGTTGGTTTGGGGTGATAGAGAAGACATGGAAGAGAGAGCTTGACCTGCCCTCTCTTTGCAAGATTGCTAGCTTTTTGCTGTAATCTGGCTGGTTTAACCATAATTTTTTCTGGTTTTGTTTAAATCCCGTTTGAGTAAAGAATGAGTCTATGGAACTGGCCCAGTTTGAAGATGGCAAATTTGTTTATAGGTGTGTTTACAGCTACCATGCTTTCAGAAGGATGAAATATAATGGAAGGGTGCTTACACTCACTCCTAAAAGTTCTGCTGCTATCAGCCCCAAAACTGGTGTACCTGAACTTTGGTAAGATGCTGTTCCTGAAAGGGCATTGTCGAAGGGTGTTTCGTAAAACAGTGATTCTGGGTGATGGGATACAGTGGGCGTGACTTTGGCGGGGTGAGGGCTGGACCTGAGTTCTACTCTTTTGCTTGGCTGGGATACCCATGATTCTTTATGATTTGGTTTACATCTTGTTTGGGAAAGAGTGAATGTTGAATTTGCCCAGTATGAACATGGTGCCTCTATTATCTTCCTAAGGTATGAATTTATCACAACATGTTTTCTTCTTATAATTATTTTTATTGTAGTTATTTTTATTTTGGAATGTTGTTTCAATTTTACTATTTTTAAAGATAAGTATTTAATCTTGTGAATCACAATTGTATAAGAATATTAGTATCCACACATATGTGAATTTTCCAATTTTATGCTTATTGTTTTCATTCTATACCATTGTATTTGGGTAAATGCTTGACATTATTTGATTTCAGATTGCAATTTTTATTAACTTGTTTATTAGCTTCAATAATTTTCTAGTAGATTCCTTAGGATTATCTCAATATAAAAATCTCTGGAAAATTAATGTCAAAAGGAATAATTATTTCTGGATAAAAAGGCATTTCCCAAAGCACTATATAGATTCAAATGCCTCTGGCATCTTTTTAAGAAATAGAACATAGACTCAAAATTCATATGGAACATTATATTTATATAGATACAATTTATATGGAACAACATTCCCTTAGACCAGATACATAAAGCAATTTGGTAAAAGAAGATGGGAAGCATCACTTTCTCCAACTTCAAACTTCATTATAAAGCAGTAGTAATTAGAACCATATGGTTTGGGGATAAGGATAGACATTCAGATCAATGGAATATAAAAGAAACCTATAGAAAGATGCTTGGGTGTAAGGTCAATTAATCTTTGATGATGGAGCAAAATATATCAAGTGGAACAATAAAAACTTCTTTAAGCTGTGGTGCTGGGAACATTGGTTGGTCACATGTAAAATAAATGATCTCAGACATCTTTTGAATACCACACACAAAGTCAAATAAATTATATTAAGACCTACATATCATACCTGAATGCATAAGTATATTGAGGAAAACATAGGCAAACTTTCCATGACATTGAAGCTAGAGGTATCTTTAAGGATGTAATACCCTGACCTGAAGTCTAAGCAAGATAAACAAATGGGTCTACATTAAATTAAGGAACTTCTGCGCCTCAACAGAAACAATGACCAGAATACAAAGGCTTCTCCCAAACTGGAAGACATTATTTGCCCACCACTCATCCAACAAAGGTTTAATATTAAAGATATAAAGAGAATGATTAAAACTTCACAAGAAAAATATCCAACCCTATCTGAACATGGGGAGAAGAGATGAACAGGAACTTCTTCACAGAAGAAATACATATGAAATATGCTTTATATCACTAATCATCAAAGAAAGACTATCAATATGACAATGAGTTATTAACTCACACTATAGAAACAGGCACTCATAAAATAGAATGACAACCAGTGTTGTTGAGGATGTGGGGAGATGAAGAAACTCCCTCACTGCTGGTGGGAATATTGACTGGCCCATGCTTTTGGAAGATAATACAGACATTTTTTTTGGGAGGTCACACCTTGTGACACTCAGGGGTTACTCCTAGCTATGTACTCAGAAATAGTTCCTGGCTTGAGGGACCATATGGGACTCCAGAGGATCAAACCATGATCTGTCCTTGGTCAGCCGTGTGCAAGGCAAATGTCCTACCACTGCACAATTGCTCTGGCCCCAATACAAAACAAAACAAAACAAAAAAAAACACCTAGAAATTGACCTAATTTAACAAGCCATTCCACTTCTAGGATTATATCCCAAGGGCCCAAAAGTACAATACAGAAAAGACATCTGCATATATATGTTTATTACAGAAAAAGTATGAAAGCACCCTGAGTACCCACAAACAGATGACTGGATTAACTATAGTGTATATAACATATATGTATATATGTACAATAGACTACTATTTGGCCAGTAGAAAAGATAATGTCATGCAATTTGTAGTGTAGATGGATATAGAGAGTATCATGTGACATCAGACAGAAGTAAAAGAACAGTCTCAGAATGGTCTTGCTCATATGTGGGATATAAAATATTTTTGTGTGAATATCAAATGTCCATTGACAAATAAGTGAAGAGCAGGAGAACTGGTCAGCATTAGGAAGTTTGCCACTGGAGCTGAATTGTGAGGGTGATAAGTTAAAGAAAGGTACTCTAGGACTACAGAGAAAGAAATACTTGTATGCCACAGAGAAAGGAGTAAAACCACCCTTGGTTTTGGAAAAATGTACTTCTGAAGCTCAATCACAAATATTCTTAAACCTTTGTAATTCACAGTGTAATTTACAATAAAAAGACAGTCCCGTAATATAGAGACTGGAGCAGAAACAAAGGACTTTTGCCTTGCACACAGCCAATCCTAGTTTAGTCCCCAATATCCCATGTAATTCCACAAGCCTGCCAGGAGTTATTTCCTTAGTGCAAAGCCAGAGCACTGTTGTGTGTGACCTCCAAACCAAAGTAAAAACAATTAGTAAACAATTAGTAAATTATTTTGATTAAAGTTAGACCTAAATTTTTATAGTTAGCAATAAATAAATATTGCTATGTTTTGATATCTAACTGTAAAGCATAAATGTAAATATTGACTATCACTAAGAAGATAAGGTACTAACTTGTAAACCACCTAAAATCATTGAGCAATAATTTTAAAAAAATGTGTGTCAAGGGGCTAAAGAGACAGTACAAGGTTTAAGATGCTTGCCTTGGAAGTAGTCAGGTTAGACACCTAATACCACTTTTGTTATTCTGAACACCGAGCCAGGTACAAGCCCAGAGCACCACCAGGTCTAATCCCTAAATAAACAAATGAAACAACTATAGAGTCAGTTTTTAGAGAATCAGAAATATTTTACTCTCATTCTTAAGAATCAATGAAATAATTGTACTAACAAATACTCATTTACTTGTGATAAGACCTTTACATTTTAATATTTATTATAAGTGTTCTGGCAAATTGTGGCCTCATGTTATATATCAGGAAGTAAATTTCTACATAATATATCAGTTAATACTCTCCTCCTTGAGTGAGGTATTTTCCATTTTGCAAAAAAATATTATATAATATATATCATAATATTCAGAAGCACAGAAGTGTTACTTGATTGAATGTACAAAGTCAGGAACATTTTATTTTTGCCACTTTTTCTAGAAATAATGTCTGATGAGCTCCTTCTGTTTTATAAGCTGTAAAATATCACAACAGAGCTTGCTGTGAAAGGATGATGAGTGACTTACCACAAGCCCATTTATGTAAAATGATGACTGTGGTCCCCTGTAGGAGTTACTGAGTTAAAACGATAAAATATGGTCAAATATAGTGAACTGCTGGATCCTGGAGATCAAAATGCAATCTGCTATGTGACTTGCATGCTTGTTTTAGAGTTACTGTTAATTTGTTTTCTACCCTGAACCTTTGAATGCATATTGTGGGAGTTAAGAAGAAAACATAAACACACTCTTGATTTTTAAGTTATGTAACTTACATGAAATTATATCCATTTCCATGTGCTACAGTATATAGTCCATATCTTATTTGTATAGCAATTTATAATATATTCTGTTCATGTGTATCACAATGAAATAGACTGGTTTACTGACTTGGTGATGTAAATTTTCCTAAGAATGCAAAATTTAATTTATTGACTATAAGAAAATCCAGAGTAGCACTATCTTAAAATATTCTGTTTTAGTATACCATATAGAAATTCCAATATTCCTTTTTATTTAAGTTAGGCTAAACCATAAAATTATTTCTTAAAAAATATACATATAATTTAAAGCAAAAACAAAGGATGCTTTAACATATTTATATCTATTGAACCCTTTTCCATGCTTGCAAGGGCATACAAATTAACAGAATACAGAAACACAATATAAGTTAACTTTTAATTTGTCTTTTCACCTAAAAAAGGGCAATTAGGGTATGACTCAATTAATTATACAACATTTCTGATGAAATTTCTTATTCCCTCCCTTTTAAAAATAAACTACATGAAGAATCATTTGATACTCTGGATTTTACGTTATTAACACCCTGGATAAGTGTGTAGCCAAAATGAAAAAAAAAAGGCAAGAAAAATGATCTGAACATTAGATCCTGAAGGGATCTGAGTTTAATCCCAGTCTCCTAATAAAACCGGTAATAGAAAAACCAAGTTATATCATAAATTTCTTGTAGAATTCATCATCCAAATTACATTTTTTCCTGCTTTTGCTTTATTCTGGTGCTGAATGTCTTGGTTCAGAGAGAGATTTTGTATATTGCAATAAATTTATAACACAGTAATATAAATTGATGCTCTAGTGATAATTGTTATCTTTGATTTTAAGTTTACGCATTATTTTACTTTTAGAGTAATTTTTTTTTCTTTTTGACCTATGAGCCAGACAATCATTACTAAACCATCACAGACATCTAGAGATTGCACCAATCTCTCAGAATGAAAAGCAAGGAGCCTCAAATTCTGGATGAAACCCTCCCTTCCTGTGAAGAAGTAATAGCCACAGGCTAGAGCAAAATCTTTAGTTTTCAGTCGTGATCTTTGCTACTGATATAAATTAAAGTAGTAGGCATAATGAGTCTGTTTCTAATAAGCACAGTTCTAGAATAAAGTTTAGAGAGCCAATAAAATGCCAACTGAAATTATAATTATGATGAAGTCCCCTTCTAAGAGAAGATGGATTGGATCATTTACAAACAAGCTTTGGGCACATTAAGTTTTAAAACTGCCCAGACTCTACCACAGAGATTTGAACTCTTCAACCCCTCATGATTGCTTGCAACCTGGCAGCTTTGAGCTCAAAGGTGTGCTACCTTTCAGGTGCAAGAGCCACAAATTAATATTGCAAGGAGAGAAATAAGAGGGGCATTTATAGTAAACAGGTGGCTTCTGTTCAAAAGAGAGTTGCTGTGGGCTCTTTTATGACCACGCTGATGCAGTGACATATTAAGTGGAGCTTGTCACTTTTCCATCTGGTCTAGACAACTGCTGGAGGCGGAACCCATTAAGGAAGTGGCACACACCACGCAGCTGCTCCTCAATGTGTCATAAATAAAGAACCCAATCATGGCCTCATTCTGCATTATTAAACCCAATTTATGAGGACTAAGTCATTGTTCTCTTAGGCAGTTGTCCACAAAGTATGGCTTTTAAGAAACTTGTTTTTGAATAGAAGTCTTTAAAGATTATGCTTGTGCTAATGGGAAATAACTGCGGTGTGTATCAGGTTTATATTTGATGATTATACTCTAAATGACTTTGTTTTATAAAAAGCCTTTTTCTTGGGAAGTGTAATGCCTATTTGACTCAGAGGAACTTTCTCACTTGCTTTAATCTCCTCTTGGACACAATTCTCAAAGATTTTTATCTCTCAAAGAAGCAATTTTGTATAATGTTTGTTCTCTAAATACATTTAAATACATTATTATTCAGTCCACTTTTATGACTCAAAGATCACAAAACATTAGAAGACTAAATGCAAAACACTCACAGAGCAGAACATTAGAAACAAGGTACTATTTGCTATCTTTTATGTCTCTTGCCATGTATTGAACTTGCTTCTTCATCACATAAGATAGTAGTAGAAAAACAAAGAACATATCTCTTTTCATAGTATCAAACTATTTTATTTAGCTTTCAATAGTTTGGAAATCTTGACAATATATTTCTCTGAGTCAAATGTCTGGCTATAATAAGCTTGATGGTTGAGGATTTCCCCCCTGCCTTGGGTCTGGATTATGTTTGAATCATTGTATAACATAAATGACATTTAGTACATGTGATTTGCCTGTGAAATCCTAAATGTTAAAAAATTTTGACTTTTCTTGGCAGAACATTCTCATCTGTCATGATGTCACTGGTTGATAAAACATAAAACCACCATTTCTAATCATGTCTGTGGGCTTGCAATGTGTTTGGTAGTGAAATGATTTCTGTTCTTGTGAACTTTGAAGCTCATGGTGTGCCAGGCAAAACCAGGTGTATCTAATCCCAGGAACATATTGAGGCTCTCTTAAAGAATAATGGGGTCCAATTTACTTAGAAATTAAATAGCATATGCTACTTTGACTAGCCTTTCAAGGTCATCTATGAGCATTAGTCTTTTCACCTCTGAGACTTTGTCTTTCCTTCCCAACATGTATTACTGTCAGGGTGCAATATGTATTTGGAAATACACATTTTTTGGTAGACCACTGTTTCCCAAAACAGTCGGTAATACCCAACTACCTCCTGCTGGGGTGCTATAAAGATTGAAGAGTAAAGTAGCTTGTAGCCTTGGGTGCACACTTTCTGCTTGTTCTCTCTCTTTTTTTTTGGGGGGGGGTATACCAGGAGTGATCAGGAGTTACTCCTGGCTCTATACTCATAATTATGTTACTCCAGAAGGCTCCAAGTACCATAAGGGATGCTGAAAATCGAACTTGGCCATGTGCAAGGCAAACACCTTACTTGCTGTGCCCCCTCTACTGTTCTGTTAAAGAAGTTAGACTACCAGGGAGGACAGTTGAGTAATTTTTTCTGAAAAGGAGTGGAGAAAAAAGTTTGGGAACCCCTGAATTAGAAAAATCTTTTTGTTATTTTCCAGAAATTATGAATTTAAATAAATCAGGGCTACGAAGTCGGTGTCCAAGTCGGACTCAGAGAAAATTTTGGGTACCTGGAGTCGGAGTCAGAGTTGGAGTTGGAGTATTATCTACTGGCTACACTGCCCTGTTATCTACCAACTCTGCAGCCCTAGTTTAAAGTGCTTGTCAAACTAATTAAACCAATATATTCAGTTCAGTAAATCAGAACAAAATATTTAAAACATTTGATGAATTCTGAGCACAATGAAAAAAGCCTACAGTTTGAGACACTTGCTTTGAAAATTAAAAGATCTTTGAAATTTGAATGGATTCCTAATAGAAATTTAAGGCCTATCATTTCATTATATATTTTTAATGCTTTAGAGATGCAATGATTCTTTAAAAGTCTAAGTCTTTTATTATTTGTTTATTAGTCTTTCATGATAATTGTTATATTAGTTATATATATTTATATATATTATATATTTATATATAAATTATGTATGATTTATATATAATTGTTTATATTAGTTTGTGAAGCAAAATTTCTGTAGTATTGGCATTAATCTCAACTACCAGTATTAGCTTAGAGTGGTTAATTTCTCTGATGAAGTCAAACTCATGTGTAAATTTCCAAAAAGATTTCTGATATCCTTTAGGATTCATTATCATAGTTATTGCATTATATTGCATTTTTATTTTATAATAGTATAATATTTTGAGCTATTTATTTTTCTATTTTTCCAATGTTATGTTATTTATGGTTTCACCTTTGCCTATTTTTTACCACATTTTTATTTATTTCCACTTTAAAAATAAAGAATTTGATGAATTAAGTGCTATTTTAATATCCTTTTATATTTAATTTTTTAACAGTGAAATGAAAAGATTAGAATTTAACAATCATCTATATGCAGTAGGTAATGCATTTTGTTTTGTTTTTGTTATATGATATATTCATGATTAATGATATCAGCACATTCTGCTCTGAAGGACTAAGTCTTTAAAAATATGCACTTGGGGGCCAGATAGATAGCACAGTGGTAGGGTGTTTGTCTTGCCAACTGCCAACCCAGGACTGACAGTGGTTCAAATCCTGGCATCCCATACAGTTACCTGGGCCTGCCAGGAAGGATTTCTGAGTGCAGAGCCAGGAGTAACCTTGAGCACCACCAGAAAACCAAAAATAAATATATATACACACTTTATTTATGTATAGGATAAATCAAAATAAATATATATACACACTTTATTTATGTATAGGATAAATCAATACATAAACCAAAAAACCAAATATAAATATATATACACACTTTATTTATGTATAGGATAAATCAATACATAATTAAGAAGGCAATGCCTGGTAATCTTTTGAAAGATATTGTAGAAAACTGTGCATTAAATTTTGACTAAAGGAAACGACTATGATATACCAGGTAACACTAGTATACACTGATATGAATTTTGAGTATAATATGTCAGCATATGGATATAATTATTTAATTTATAGAAGAATATAATCTAAAAGTCACATGAGGTGGCAGAGAAATTATATAAATAAAAATATGGTGAACAGATGAATAGAGGAATTAAAATAGCATAATACTAGATATGACCTATAAGATAAAAGGTCTATCTAGATTAATATTTAAAAACTAATTCACGGGGCCGGGCGGTGACGCTAAAAGGTAAGGTGCCTGCCTTGCCTGCGCTAGCCTTGGACGGACCGCGGTTCGATCCCCCGGTGCCCCATATGGTCCCCCAAGCCAGGAGCAACTTCTGAGCACATAGCCAGGAGTAACCCCTGAGCGTTACTGGGTGTGGCCCAAAAACCAAAAAAAAAAAAAAACTAATTCACAAAACAGGAAATAGTGTATTAATATTGATCAATTATTTTCTATTTCTGTATCAGTTGAAACAATGAGGCCCATATGCTTCCATACTTAATTTATGCAAATAAAGGGAAACATGTAAAATAAAAGTTTGTGATATGGTGACATTGGGAATCGTTGGTATTTGCCTGTCTAAGGAATGATATATTTATACACATGATTAAATTAGAAGCTGTCTTTGAAGGTTCATATAGCTAGTCCACTAAAGAATTTAGGAATTTAAGAGTATCATATTGGTTAGTACAGTTGAAGATTATTTCAATGAGGAGATGAAGAATATATGCAATTAAACTAGTTACTCCATGGAGGGTCTGGGATATGGCTAAAGTGTTAGACCACATGTTTTACATATGTGAGGTCCTTGGTCCACAACCCATATTCAATGTCCCTGTCCCAGAACTGCCAGGTACAGTACTTTTGTATAATACCACAAACTCTCTTCCAAACGATATATTTTTGCACTTATGTTAGAAATAAATGAAAGCTCCTGCTTCTCTATGATCTCTCCAGAACTTGATACTGCCATTCCATGTCAGTGTTATATGAATTTGAATTTTAGATATTACTTTTTAAAAGAACAGCAATTATTTAAGAGTACTTAAGAAATTTTTTGACCATGCCCGGTGGCACGCAGGGGTTATTCCTGGTACTGCGCTCAAAATCGCTCCTGGCTCAGGGGACCATATAAGATGTAGGGGTTCAAACCCGCATTTGTCCTGGGTCAGCCACTTTCAAGGCAAATGTTATAACACTGTGCTACCACTCCGGCCCCTATACTTAAAAATTTTATGTAACATTTTTGTGTGTAATGATCTTGGAGCAAAAAAAAAAAAAAACTACTTGAATTTGCACCTAATGAAAGATTTCTTTTGTTTTAGTATCCTCATTGATCCCTTCTGAAAAAACTAAAGGTTATGTGCCAACTATATTACCTAATATATTTCTCTATATTGAAAATATACTATATATTTTAAGAATTTCTAGAGGAGTATGGTTCCTAAAATTCAAATGTGACATTTTCATGTGATCACAAATATTACAAAAGGTTTATGCTCATCCTATGAGTTTTCTTCTTAATGGGCAGGTGTTGATTTGAACAGAATTAGTCAAATCTGGAACAATAAACTTAATAAAAATCATAAAATTGAAGTTAAAATTGTGAACTTTATTTGGTGTCGGTAGTTTCTAGATAATTTTAAAGACTGAATTAAGGACAGTCTCCTAATCATTCATATCTTGTTGTGTCTCTCAATGTTGAATAACAGCTTTGCAACATAATAAATCATAATAGATAAAAAGTAGTTATTAAAAACGTTGAAACCTGTGACCATATTTATAAATTTTCAAAGTAATAGCAATTTGAGGTTTTTGTGATAGAAGATAATACAAGTGTCATTTTTCCTGAAATGAGCAAAATGGAATGTCTGAAAATAAGAAAGACATTATAAAATGGAAAATCAGATATACAGAAAAATGATAAAAATTTTCAACTTAACTTATTTATTCATATCATAGATTAATATGTCAAATTTTAGGATTAAATTTTTATTTAGCATGTTTTGTCCTCACTTTAAAGAAGTTAGAAACTTTCATAAAAGTACAAAATAAAAAAGACAACTTTTTTATATTTAAATGACAGACATTATTAGAATATATAGTGGCAAATCTTACACAGTGATATTTAAGGTACACAATGGCAAATCTTACACAGTGATATTTAAGGTGCATGGTGACAATAAATGAGGGCCTTTCCACCAGCAGTGTTCTCCTCCCTTCATCCCTGTTCCCAAGCATATATCCCTTATCTCCCTCCTTTATCCCCCAGAATGCTAGTGAATCTAAAAGCATATATATTAACACTAATATAAAACTTTTTTTTTTGCAGTTCCAGATATTTTTGCTAGTGGTTTCTTAAAGGTTTGGAGTCAAAGGAGCACTGTAAAAACAATGATAGTGTGGCAATTATGGTTTGCATGGGCCCACCAAAGTATGGGGGTCATGGAAAGGAAAAACTTTGGCCTAAGTACAAGGAGATCCTGAAGTTTCCTGATGGAGACCATTTCTAGGCTCCAGGCAAACTAGTTTGTCCAATCCCGGTCATTGTCTGTAGTCCCCATACAGTTATATTTTTCACAATCTCTGTTGTTGATCTCACATTTCTGAATTGAAGGTCCTGGAATCTGAATATCCTACATTGAAGTCAGGATGGTGCAGAGCAGCGTCTAATTTCAACTTGCAATTAACAGGCAATGCAGAAAGCCCTGTCCAGTATGCAGGTCGTTGTTGTTTAAATCTTCTCAGTGTTAAGGGAAGACTCTTTTGAGTAAATCGATGTCAGAGCAGCAGTAGGGTCTTCCCTGGTAGAGGATTGCTTCCAGGTGATGTCATAAACAACGTTGGATGTTTCATAGATGGCTTCCCTGGTTCGGAGGTGACTGGAAAATGCCCAAATCTCTGAGGCCTGTGCCAGGTCATCATGTCAATGTTCAGGTTTTGTTAGGTTCCATTGCACCACAAGATTTGTGTGTTCCCATCTCTATTAGATAAGAACTTATTTGTATGTATAGTATTTTCCATTTTAATGTCCCATGCAAACAAGGAATAAGTGCGTTATCAGCGCATAAGGGGGCCGCAAGAACTAGTCCAACAATCCCCGTGACCTGGTTCAAACATAAGAATTAAACTGAGGGACTCTATCACCAAAATTCCTTATTGAACAGTTCACAGCAAGATTGGTGTCTATGGGGATGCTAGAACAAGTCCAACAATCCAATTGACTTGGTTCTTATATAAACGTTAAATGGAGAGACAATTCTACAAACTTCCTCATTTAACAAATAACAAAGGGGGAAGAAAAGATAGAGAGGGACTCTTTCACCAAAATACATTGAACAGTTCACAAAGAGGAGAAAAAATAAAAAGTGGGGAAATAAACAATCTAACTTAAGAGAGTGGACTCAACTGTCACCATTCAGAAATCTAGTATGGTAGCAACCACAGTTACACAATGAAAGAAGAAAGAGGCCAAGAGGCTGCTGAGAGTAAACAAGTAGAAAAAAGAGTACTGGCCTCTTCCCAGCCTGAGAGTCCATCCTCTCATTTTTATTTTGAAAATATATGGTACCCCAACGTGAACTGGTCTCTTCCTAAACTGAGAGTCAGTCCTCTCATTTTTATTTTAAATATATATGATACGCATGGGGGCGCAGTTTTTTAAATGGAGACCAATGAGAAGGAAAAAAAATACCAGTGAATGTCACAACGTAATGTCCTGACATACACCAGTGCTGCATCAGCCTGCCATCCACCCCATGTGTCCCCCCCCCCCCTTAGTGTCGAGAGAGAAAGGGGGAAAGCCTGAGAACCACGATAGTGTCCACCTGAGCCGGCAACCAGGGAAGGCCTGGAGTGGGGGGGGGAGGGGAACGGCTGGAGGCCTGCCAAGCCTCCCAGCACCCCCCAAGCTAGGGAGAATGCCATCTGGCATGGGGTGTCCCCTAACCCCATACCTGGGAAGAGCTGGCCTCTAGGATCAAGGCACCGGAAGCCAGCTATCTGCCCGGCTCCTCCCTTTGCTCCTCCTCCCTAGTGTAGAGAGCAGGGAAAGCCTGGAGATCCCTAATGGAGTCCACCTGGAACCCAGAGCAGGCCACCAGAGGTGGCACTCAGGCCAGACCTAGAGTCCAGGGAGAAATAGGGGAACAGCTGGAGGCTTGCGAGACAACTTTTAATTATTAAAATGCTTGGATTTAGAAAACATATAAAGGGTTTAAAGCATCTTCTGCACCAAAGTTTAAAATTTATAATTTGAAAACGACATGCCTTGCTACTAAAGAACTAATCAATAGTGATACAAAATTTACCTTTTCTTAGGATCATTACCAATTATTTTAAATCGTTCCTAATTTTTTTTCAGGCCTTTTGGTTTCTTGACTAACTTGGAGGCCTACATAAATGGTTTTAAATTTCCCTGAAATATGAAAAGAGTGCCTAGGTAATATTAGCTCATCATCTGCCAACTAATGTGAAATTTAAACTAAAAAAAGTTAAAAGAAACGTGGACAAAATGATGGATGACAACAGTTTTTAGACATTAGATTGTTCTAATCTATATAGAAATGGGCCTTTGTTTGTGTATGGACTTGAGTATGCTTGTAGTTGTGGAGTAGCTCCTACAAAATATTCTTTGATGCCAAATTCAACAAAAATTTTAAGACACACAGTGAATGAGATTTAACTTATAAGTTAGGCTGGCCTTCAAGTTGGCCATAAACTACTAAACACTCAGTAGCATCTGAAGTTATTTCACAACTCTCCTACCCAATAAGTGTATTTTTAATAAATGTTGATGTGAGACAATACCAGAACCTTTGTATATTCATGAGAAATATATTTCTGTCAAATTCCTTAACTGTCACAAAAATATCTAGTAATTAATTAAAGATATTTTAGAAGTAAATATTTTTAAATTCATAATTTTAAGTTACTCTCTTTTAAAAATGTCCCCCTTTTCTCTTTATATTCATTTTCTACATAGTTATAAAACTAAATTCACCTTTCAGTACTGTATATAATCAATTTTTATAAATTTTAATTTGTATTAACATTCTGTTTGCCCCAGCCTTCTAAAAGAAGGTTTCTGAACTTTTTTTCTAAAAATGTTCTTCATAAAAAGGGCATAAAGAAGCCTAGTGTCCTTCTTATGACAATCCCACTCCTCTACCCTACTGATTGGCCTACCTTTTATGCTATTTTCACCTGAGTCCCCTTTCTATTATGTCAAGGCTAACTGAATCTTGGCCCCTACTTTGAAAAATGCTATTTTAGAAGACTAAATCATGTTATTTGTTAGGGAAAATAATATACACTGTGACATTGATATGGTGACTTGTCTGTATTTATATAAATACTTGTCTAGAGACAAAAATTGAAATTATCCTTTGATCTTTATAAGGAGGTTAGGATAGCTCAAATGAAGACAGAAATATAGAAAATGCCTGTACTGCTTGATATATACAATGGAAAAATAAATAAATGGAAATCCTTTTGATAGAAACAATGAATCAGTAGCGGAGTATGATTTTAGTTTTACTACCTCTAGATTCTGGGTTTATTCCATTGAGCCACACTGCTTATGGTTTTACTGCAACAAAGAATTTAATAATGAGAGTTAGAGGAGAAAATACCCTGGGTCCACTGTACCCTATGACATAGTGAAGGGGTTAATGCACATCCAATTTAAGTCATTAACTATGTTATCTTTTTCTACAAATTAATAAAGGACATTTTTTTAAAAAATGGATAAATATGTAGATAAGAAGGACATGCTCTCATGACTTTGTTTATAATAAAAAAGGAAAAGTGGATTTGATTATAATATAAAAATGAAAGAAGTCTTATCTCTCATACCAACAATAATATGCTTACATAAAATTCTTTTTCTTAAGTTATTATTTTTATTTAAATACCTTGATTACAAACATGATCATAGTTGGATTTCAGTCATGTAAAGAACATTCCCATCACCAGTGTCCCAAATCTTCCTCCTTGTCACGCCACCCCAGTCTGTACTCTAGACAGGCTTTCTATTTCTCTCATTTATTCACATTGTTAGGATAGTTCTCAATGTAGTTATTTCTCTAACTGCATTCATCAATCTTTGTGGTGAGCTTCATGTCATGAGCTGGACCTTCCAGCTTTCTTCTCTTTTGTCTCTGAGAATTATTGTAAAAATGTCTTTTATTTTTCTTAAAACCCATAGATGAGTGAGACTATTCTGCATCTCTCTCCCTCTGACTTATTTCACTCAGCATAATAGATTCCATGTACATCCATGTATAGGAAAATTTCAAGACTTTATCTCTCCTGATGGCTGCATAATATTCCATTGTGTATATGTACCACAGTTTCTTTAGCCATTCGTCTGTTGAAGGGCATCTTGGTTGTTTCCAGTGTCTGGATATTATAAATAACACTGCAATGAATATTAGTGTGAGGAAAGGATTTTGGTAATGTATTTTTGTGTTCCTAGGGTATATCCCTAGGAGTGGTATAGCTGGATTGTATAGGAGTTCAATTTCCAGTTTTGGGAGGAATCTCCATATAACTTTCCATAAAGGTTGGATTAGATGGTATTCCCACCAGCAGTGAATAAGAGTTCCTTCTTTCCACATCCCTGCCAGCACTGCTTGTTCTCATTCTTTGTGATGTGTGTCAATCTCTGTGGCATGAGATGGTACCTCATAGTTGTTTTGATTTGCATCTCCCTGATGATTAGTGATGTGGAGCATTTTTTCATGTGTGTTTGGCCATTACTTATATATGATTCTTTTTTTGTGTGTGTGGTTTTTGGGTCATACCCGGCAGTGCTCAGGGGTTATTCCTGGCTCCAGGCTCAGAAATTGCCCTGGCAGGCACTGGGACCATATGGGATGCCGGGATTCGAACCAATGACCTCCTGCATGAAAGGCAAATGCCTTACCTCCATGTTATCTCTCTGGCCGATTATATATGTTTTTTAAGTGTGATCTTACCTGGTAGATAAAGGAATTTATTAATTTTAAATTTATTTTAAATATCAAACCCACGCAAACATAAAGCATATGTATGTAATTATAAATCTAATAGTAGTTTTAAGTTAATATCTATTATTTGTTGCATAATTTTATATACCAGAAGCTTCACATATCATTCATTATTTTATCCTTTGATTAAGAAAATACTATATAGAAAATATAGAAAATGATATTACCACCTGCCTTCAATATAGAGGTGATAAAACTGAACACTAACAGTTTAAATAAACTGCCTCAAACTTTTGCACTTAGTGAAAAACAATGGCAAGTTTCCATGTAATGATTGCACTCCAAATCCTATAGACATAAATGTCTTAAGAACAACCATTTTTTGTGATGATGAGTATAAAAAGTCTGCTCAACCAGGAAATACTTAACCTTTCACTTGCCCATATATTATAGAGGCATGTGAAAATTCAAACCTGCTGTCCATACTTTAGCAAGTACAGAAACATTAGAATACAAGTATGGATCATTGAAGGATATCATAGTGTTCAAATTTTATTACAGACTTGTAATGTTGATTGACCCCCAACATTAACCAAATTCTAGCACTTTTTTCTTGTTTAAAAGAAACCTTTTAAATATATATATATATATATATATATATATATAAATATATATATAAATATATATATATATAAATATATATATAAATAAATATATATATATATATATATATATATATAAATACCCACATATAGTGTTTGATATATTCTCGACATTGTAATTGGCACCAAAGATACAATATAATTCATTAAGAATTCCCTGTAGGAGTTTCTACTCAAAGATCTCTGAATGTAGAGTGTGGTTTCTCTTATGACCATGGGGAGTGCTCTCAATATTGGTGGATATTACTTTTTCTAGTATGTGTAAGTAGGGCAATACAACTAGGGCAGTAGCCAATTTATGTGGTACAAGTCATTGTTCTCAGAATCACCCAGCAACATGATAATAACTCCAAAATATAAATTATAAGTATTTAACCCATTTTAACAAAATGATCCTAAAATTAGAAGCTAGTAAAATAAAGAGTATTTATTATATAATAACTGTATATTCTTTTTTTTTAAACTTTTTTTTTTTTTTTTTTGGTTTTTGGGCCACACCCGGCAATGCTCAGGGGTTACTCCTGGCTGTCTGCTCAGAAATAGCTCCTGGCAGGCACAGGGGACCATATGGGACACCGGGATTCGAACCAACCACCTTTGGTCCAGGATCGGATATTCTTGATGAATGAGTTATTTCACATTTATTTTTTATCCCTATCCCAATGTATAGGCTGGCTGTATAAGCTAAAATAATGACTATGTATTTCTACTGCAAATAACATAATTCACTACATGAATTCTTTTTCAAAATGTATTATGCAGTTATAAAATTTGTATTCTGGTCTCATGCTAGAGACTACTTCTTTCTTCTTGTATATATTAATTAGCCTACAAACCAAAGGGGAAAGACATCTGGGAAACTAGACTTGAATCAAGAATGTGAATCATGGGAACTAGAATAGTAAATCAGCAACTGTCAGAATAAATATAAATATAAATTTTATACTAAATTTTCAAAATGAAAATGTCCAACTAAAACAAAACTATGAACTAAGGGGTTAAAATAATTTCAAGTGCTCCTATATGGTTTATGAACAAATGAGAATAAAATATTTACATGCCACAGGTGGCTGTATGCTGCTGATAGAAAAATCAATTGTTCTAGTAATTTCTGGGAAAAAATCTATGGCACAATGAAGTTTAAAGCTGCTATCAAATCATAAGTATAATAATTAAATCTATAAAATACAGATTCAGAGAAATATATAGCATGTGTGAGTAAGTTAATTATTAATCTTACTATTATTTATTTGTGATCATTCATATATTCACTTTCATTCATGGAGTCAAATAAATATGTTCACATTATGAAACAAAGACATATATGTCTAAGTATATATTTTAAATTTCCACACAACTCTTTCTCTAATTTCTGGTAGTAGTACTTGAAGATTTACATTGACCTTAATATTTCTGTGACCTGTGTAAGAATTTTTACAACTAGATACTCAATAAATGGCTAAATTGAATTAGGTTATCTCTTACTTGCATCTCAAGCCACAAATATAATTTCCAATATACAGTATAAAACATAGAATGGAGAAGTCTGATATTTTCCTTATCTCTTCAATTACTTGCATAAATACTTATGTGTGCAAATATATGTATGCTTTGTACATGTGTGCAGTTTAGGGCTCTTATCCATAAGCTATGAAGCAGAAAAATAGCAGCAATCAAGATAAACAACATCTAACAAAGTTAGAAAGTATGACTTTTATATGCCACCAAAATTAGGTGTAGTGCTCAAGAGATTATATGAAGTGTCGAGGATTTATGCAGGTTGGTTACTTGCAAGGTAAGTGCCTCCCTGCTATATATCTCTTGGACCCTCATTGGACTATTATTGCTTCAACCCCCAGGGAGGTTTGTCTCAAAAAAACAATAAAATCACAATTTGAACTGATTTAAAATACATATACTAATAAAAATGAGCATAGAAATAAAACACATTGGTCAATTGAATTGAAAGCCATGTGTGATATAAGTATTTAGATATCTAATTTTGAGCTTTAAAGAAAATTTTCTGATGATGATAAATATGTCATTGAATTTTTTAATTCATATTATATTTATTTATTTTCATTGGTTTACATTACTATTGACTTTCATATTTCATGGCAATACCACTGTATTTATATGATTTTAAAAATTATTTATTTTGTTTTTTGGCCACACTCAGTGACACTAAGGATTACTGCTGGCTATGAACTCACAAATTGCTCCTGGCTTGAGTGTCCATATGGGGTGCCGGGGATTGAACAGAGGTCCATCCTTGGTCAGTCGCGTGCAAAGCAAATGCCATACTGCTGCTCCATCACTCTGGCCCCCAATTTAAAATATCTTAATCAAAATTTTAGTATCATTCTATCACCAGACACCTTTCTATTTATCTCTTTTACCCTAACCTTTTGCTCTAATAATAACTATAGTTTTCATGTCTCTGATTTTGCTGATATTTTCCCCGAAGTTTAATGGATCTTTTATATTTTTGCCAATGAGTGAAACTATCAATTGCATCTCACTTCATTATTTTGATAAACCTAATCACTTCACATTTGCCTATTTTGCTCCAAGATATAATTTTATATTTTAATAACAAGATATTTTGTTAAATATATTTCATTTTGGGTAGATTTGTCCACACCTAGCAGTGCTCAGGTCTTACTTTTGAGTCTATGCTCAGGGATCACAACTTGATCATAGAAATATTTCTATGCTATGTGAGGAGAGATGCTAGAAAATGAGATTTCTGTAAGTTGGCCTTGAATATAAAAGAAAGTCTCTGTTTAGAGACTTGTGTCCCTGCTGTTATGAGTGCAGGATGAGCTAAGGAGAAAGTCATCCAGGTCAAACAACCTGTCTAGGCTAATAGTGCCATAAGCATTGCAACCTCTATCTTTATATACTTCTTGATTTAATGATGCTATTAACATTGCAACCGCTATCTTTACATGCTTCCTGATTTAATGATGCCATGGGCATTGTAACTTCTATCTTTGTATACTATCCAAATCAATATGCCATGTACCTTGTGACTATTGTCTCTGCATACCAACTTGTAGCCATAATGCCTAAGCTGTATTCCCCACATTTTGTTTCCCGCCTAAAATTTACTCTTAAAAGCCTTGTCACTACCTTCAATAAACAAGTCCATTGCTCTGACAATGCTTCACTGTGAGTGGTCTATGGCTCAGTCTTCCCTCTCTTCACTGAATCTAATCTCCGAGGCTATGAGATAGAAGAGACACTTACCTGCCCTTGCATCAACCTCATCGAGGTGCCTGGTGCCAGAACCCTACCTACACTTGTAGAATTTGGGAACCATAAGGGGTGCCAGGAATCAAACCTGGGCAACCGCACGCAACAAAAGTGCCTTACCTTTTAATTTACATCTTTTGTCCCACCATAAATTTTAAAATCTAGTTAACTATCATTGAGACTTTAGGAAATCATGGCATATTTTAATTATTTTGAATAATGCTTTTATGCACATTGTATTTCAAATTCATGTTTTCATAAACTTTTGGCAAATCAAATTTTCCAGTGTAGTATTACTCAATTATATAGAAATTTTATCTTAATTTTTGCATGGAATCTCTGTAACTAACGTTTTCTATACAGATTCTAATGATTTATATTTCTAGAAACACTGTACCAGAGTTGTAGCACCAACATCACAGAAAATTATACTGCAAATAATAAATTATTGAATTCAAGTCTTTATTCATTAATGCCAATTATGGGCTTTGAAAGTTAAATATTGTCTATATAATGTATTCAATATACCCTAATCAGAGCTTATGAGGGCTAAAACCCTGTTCAAGATTTCCATCTAAAGACATTATCAGATCAACAGATATGTATACAAGAAAGAAACTAGAATATTTTAGTGAAATTCTTTACAATGCAAGATTTCTTTTGTGTGATTTTATATAAGGAATATTCCCCCAAGGGCCGGAGCAGTGGCACAACAGGTAGGGTGTCTGCCTTGCACAGACTGACCTAGGACGGACTGTGGTTTAATCCTCGGCATCCCATATGGTTCCCCAAGCCAGGAGGGATTCCTGAGTGCATAGCCAGGAGTAATCCCCGAGAGCCACTAGGTGTGGTCCCACCCCCCAAAAAGTGAAAAAAATATTCCCCCATTTCAATTTTGATATAATTGATAATCTCCATCTACAGTGGCAAGAATAGTTAGTAAAATGAGAAACATCTGGTTTAAATATTACATAATTTACTGAAGATCAGTAAAATTTTTTCACAATTCTGCCTGTGAGTTTGCAGTTATATTTTTACATTTTCTCATTTAAATGCTATCGTGAGAAGGTATCCAGAATTGTAAGCATCAAACTCTATCACTAACAATATTTTAAATCCCAATGTTGCTATTAAAATTAAAAGGACATTGACTTTTTCAGTCGTTAAGACCAATTTTTATTAACATTTACTATTCAAAGAGTTTTGGTGTGGATCATTTAATTTATTCTGATTTTGAATTCAAAAGGATTCTTGTATCAGAATTTATTTCCCCATAAGAAGAATGCTTCTGTCCATTATGGATAAAATTATTTTCTAGCTCTTTCTTATGGGAAATTTGTGGTATAAATATTATTCTTAAAATTGTTCTAGACATAATTTCACACTTTCTAATTATTATTTTTTGTTGGTGTTATTGGGTGATTTCTAGTGTTCTATCTCCCAGATCACTTATCTACTCCTTTACTTTAGTAAGCCTGTTGGACATCTTTCTTTTTCTATCATTGTATTTTTATTTTTTTTAGTTTTGTTTTTTTGGGCCACACCCAGTGATGCTCAGGGGTTACTCCTGGCTATGCACTCAGAAATTGCTCTTGGCTTAGGGTACCATATGGGACACCAGGGGGATTAAACTGCAGTCATCCCTAGGTCAGTGTACAAGGTAAATGCTCTACCACTTCGCCACCACTCTGGCCCCCTATCATTGTATTCTTTTTTTTGGGGGGGGTGGGGGTTCGGTAGAGACCAAAAAGCCTGCTGGACAAATTCTAAAAGAGCTGTAACACTATCATTGTATTCTTAAGTTTGACTTATCTTAAGTTTACTAAAGTTTATTAAAGTTAGGTGAGCATCTTTATCACCTTACTTTGAATTCTTTGTTCTGTTTATTGTCTTTAAAATAATGTGAGTTGTAGTTATTAAATAGAAATTTGAGCACATGTCTTGCTTGTGTTCAGACCCAGCTCTATATTCTCTATCACACAGGCCTGTGAACATTGATAGGTGTCCATGGATAATAACAATCACTTATTTCTAGGTGTTGTCCTAATCTTCTCAAGCACCACAGAGCTCAACTAAGAGTGCTACACACTCACACTGAATTTCTTGTCTGGCTGGGAATTACAAGGTGCACTCATGAGCCTCCTCATAATTATTGGGAAACTCTCAAAATTTTGTCTTAATTGAGATAATATTTGTTATGATCATAGTAACATCCCTGTTTTGGATAGAAGTGCACCTCTAGTACTATTATGTCTTTTCTAGTTTTTTTTTTTCTGGTTTATTCCTTTGAACAGATTCTTATATCCCAATTTTGTCAAATTCTCAGTGCTACTTCTGTTCACTAGTCAGCTCAATTACCTCTCCTCATATGGTAGAAATGGTCTTGGACTGATGCTGTCCATTGGAGTTTAGGGTCACAGTTCATGGTGGTTACCTGGGCAATGTATTCTAGGTAACTTTTCTGTGTGGACTGTAGCCATCTTTCCCAGTGCTGATAGTATGTGAGGCTGTTGAATAAGACTAGCTGCATCCTTATGCCAGGTAGATATTACTAGAGCCTATGCCACTCATAGTATCCTGTCTTTATGCCAAAACTAGCTGCAATATTTATTTACATGAAAACATATGTGTAGTAATTAATATAAATTAAATAAAAATATAATCTTTTAAGTTTCTTTTGATTGGATTTAGTCAATATTAATGTATTTGACTGTGCATTTATATCATATCCCTCTTAATCTGTAATTAATACTTTCATAGTTTTCTATATTTAGTTTTATTAATTCTTATTGTCTTTTTATCTAATGATTTGCAAAACTTACAGTCCATTACAATTCTAAAAGGTAAATACTTAAGAACTTAATGTACTTTAAAAAATCAGTTATAGGTTTATAGCTAAATTGAGTGGAAAGAGGAATTTCCATAGATACTCTGTCTTTGCACCTGGACCACATATTACTATCAATATTTCTTAGTACAGAGGTACATTTGTTACAATTGATGAAGCAACATTAACACTCCATTACCATATAAAGTCATTAGAGTTCACTCTTAGGGTTTTGACAAATGTTTAGTGACTGTGGAGTCATTATGATGTATTAAGAACAATATATGATGTTTTAAACCAAAAATAGAGAAAACTTAAATATTCCTTAGTGAAAGAAAATTCACTAAAAAGATTGTATTTTGTATTTTTCTAATTGTATCATATTCTTGGAAATGCAGACATTATGAAGAGAGTAAAGTTTGATAAGATTTTAGGAAGGCAGGAAGAATGAAGTAATTCTTAGGGCAGTGGAATTAGTTTGTATGATATAAAATAATCATATTACATTTTAAAATTTAGTATTTCAAATTATTCTTTTGTTTTTAAACATGTGAATGAGTCAAATAAGCATTTCAGTAAATAGAAAAACACACTTTGCATTCATGTGACCTGAATTTTATCCCCGACCATCACATAATTTCCCACATACAGTCAGAAGTGACCCTTGAGCACAAGCCCATGGAGACTGCCAGGTATGTTTTCCCACCCCTCCCCCCCAAAAAAAACATGGAAAAATACAACAATGAGTGTTATCTTGTTTAGCAATAGTGCATTAGTGTCAATATATTTGAGCTTAGCTGTTGTTAATTTCACTCATCAGGACAAGGATGAATTTTGTAGTATTCTCTTTTGTTCAGATTGATTCTTAAAGAGAATCTATTTTTTTTCTTTTCATTTGATTTATGGACCCAATTGGCAGTGGTCAAAAAATACTCCTGTCTCTCTGCTTAGAAATTACTCCCAGCAGACTCCGGGACCAACTGGGATGCCAGGATCAAACACACATTGGCTGTGTGCAAGACAAATGCCCTACCCGCTGTACTATCTCTCTAGCCTCAAGAGAATCTATTTTCAACTGTCATTCAGGTTCTTGAACCTAATCGTTTCAAACATATACGTGAATAAACTTTTAAAGGCTTAGGTCAGTGACAGCTGTATTAAACACTAACATTTAAAATATTCTTACTGATTATTTAATTTAAAAGTTCCAGACACATGGCATGATACATAGAGCATTGTATAAAGCACTCTCCTTGCCTGTGACTGATGTGGTATGAATTTGTCCCATGTATGGTCCTCTGATATCTGCTAGGAGTGATCTCTGAGTGCAGAGCTAGGAGAAAGCACTGAGTAAAGCCAGATGAATCAAAAATTAAAGAAAATCAGATTACAAATATTTACAAAAATAAATAGATTTACAGTTTGTCATATATTTAAGTTTTTGAATATTTGTTAAAATCTTTGTTAAAACATTTTTTAAGTTGAAGAAAAGATGTCCCAGAGGTAATCCTTAGTATCTCAGGCTGTGACCAAAAATACCACACTAATTCCCAGACAATTGTAAAAGTCATATCATTGTGTTCAGGAGTGATTTAATATATACAATGTGAATTTTAATTCCTTTCCTCTTTCTCTATGCAAGCAATTAATACTGTCATAGTGTTTTACTGGTTAGCATTTTTCTTTCAGCATTTCTTTCATTTTTCTTTTTGGTCACCATTCCATGGCATTCTATGCTCAATAGTTTGCAGGCATTAAGGAAGTGCACTTTGCATTGAACATCAAGGTAAAAATTAAACTTAAGTATAATGGAGAATTACAGCTTAATTCAAAGATCCTTTCTAAATATCTCCAAATACAATCTATCCTTCAAGTAGAATATTCCCTGTGTGTATGTGTGTATATATATATACACACATACATACATACATACATACATACATACATACGTATAAAATTCACAGTCTAAACCAGAGAGACATTAATCTAATTCATCTGAAATCTAACCAGAACTAAGTTCAATTTTTTTTTTTTTTTTTTTTGGATTTGGGCCACATTCGGCGATGCTCAGGGGTTACTCTTAGCTATGTGTTCATAAATTGCTCCTGGTTTGGGGAACCATATGGGACTCTGGGGATCGAACCCAGGTCTGTCCTGAGTCAGCTACATACAGGCAAACACCCTACCACTATGCTATCGCTCTGGCCCCCTATGTTTCAAAGTTTATTCTATTTGATTCCACAGTCACACTGACATTTGTTTCTACTATGCCACGGGCTGTTTGAGGGTGGACAGGAGTGGCTGGACACAGGAACAGCAGTGGGGTCCTCTAAGAAAGTGGGCACAGGAGTCAGCAGGTTGTGACTAGACCACAATTAGGAGAGGTGTTTGGATCTAGCCCATTTATTCACTCAAAAGACAAGGTTTTTATACATTTGCTTTAGGAAGTCATTCTGAGTTAGCAAGGAAGAAGGGGGTGATCAATAGTTTACATAGCAGAAAAACATGTGACTTCCGTGAGGTATAGATAATCATCAAAACATTCTATAGAACTTATTGACATCCTCTTTAATGCAATGATTACCATACTTATTGATCTTTTACCAGAGATTTCTCTTGTCACTTATTTATGACCTAGGATTTAACAATACCCTAGTTTCCCAAAGTCTCCTAAATCTGCTGAATGAGCTTTGTGGCTTGAATGTCCAGTTCCTGTTTTTCAGGGGATCTTTAGTATGAGTATTTACTGCATGCCTAAATTGGTTTTGTTTGATGTAAACATTATCTTTAAAACCAAGTGGCCATGGTTTAGGGCTGGATGCTCTAATTCTTCAGTAATTTTCTTATCTTATCTCATATAGCATTCCTACACTTGATCAGGAAGGCCTGGAATAACCAGGCCTCAGCACATTTACTTGGTAACTAGGAAACAGCTTTGATTTACAAAAGTCTTGGTGGTCTTTAGAGGGACTCAAGAGATGTTTGTAGGATGCTAGTAAAACTATGTCTCAAATGAGAGGGGCGAATTTATGCCATGACCTCTATCAATATCCACTTTACCCTAAGCATCTCATGAATCTCATGGCAATTGTGGGTACAAGCTACCAAAGGCTTTGTTATTTTGTTTGTTTTTTTTTGTTTTGTTTTTATTTTTGGATTTTGGTCACACCCGGTGACGCTCAGAGGTGATTCCTGACGCTGAGCTCAGAAATTACTCCTGGCAGCTACATGGAACCATATGGGATGCTGGGAATCCAATCCTGGGTTGGTCGTATGCAAGGCAAAAGCCCTACCACTGCTATCTCTCTGGCCCACCCAACCAAAGGCTGTTTTGAGTCTAGTGCCCTTCCTTAGCCATGGGCTCTAGGCTTGGGTTTCTTATATAGAGATTGTGACACTATTACAAGACAAACACAGGTACAAAATATTTCTCTTTAGC
This sequence comes from Suncus etruscus, assembly GCF_024139225.1. Taxonomy (NCBI): domain Eukaryota; kingdom Metazoa; phylum Chordata; class Mammalia; order Eulipotyphla; family Soricidae; genus Suncus; species Suncus etruscus. The sequence goes on from NC_064851.1 coordinate 134,097,369, forward strand.
GGAGGAATCTTTTTCTTCTTTAATCTTCTCTGTCTGGAAATACTCTTTCTTTAAATTTATTTTTATTTTTTTACTTCTTTTTTATTTTTTAATTTAATTACTTTATTTAAACATATTTACAAGGTAGTTCATAATACAGTTGGATTTAATTTTCTTTTTTATATAAATATTTATTTAAGAACCATAATTACAAGCATGTTTGTAGTTGGGCTTCAGTCATAAACATAATACCTCCTTTCACCAGTGAAACATTCCCACCACCAATGCCTCCCCCTCACTTCTCCACCCCTGCCTGTATTCATGACAGACATTCTACTGCTCTCATTCTTTAACATTGTCATGCTAGTTGTTAGTGTAGTTAATTCCCTAACAGCATTCACCACTATTGGTGGTGAGCTTCAAATTATGAGCCGGTCCTTCTGGCCCTTCTAGCCCTTAACTCCATTGTCTCTGGGCCTTATTACATTAATATCTTTAATTTTTTAAAACCCATAGATGAGCAAGACTATTTTGTGCCTATCTTTCTCTCCCTCTGACTTATTTCACTCAGCATAATAGATTCCATATACATCCATATAATAGGAAAATTTAATGACTTCATCTCTCTTGATGGCTGAATAATATTCCATTGTGTATATGTACCACAGTCTTTTTAGCCATTCATCTGTTGCAGGGCATCTTGGCTGTTTCCAAAGTCTGGCTATTGTAAATAGCGCTGCAATAAATATTGTTCTGAGGAAGGGGTTTTTGTATTGTATTTTTGTGTTCCTGGGGTATATCCCTTGGAATGGAACTGTTGAATAATATGGGAGTAAAATTTTCAGTTTTTTAAGGATTCTCCATATTATTTTTCATAAAAGCTGGACTAGATGGCACCGGCTGGAATAAATCCCACCAGCAGTGAATAAGAGTTCCTTTTCTCTCCATATCCCCGCCAGCTCTGCTTGTTCTCATTCTTTGTGATGTGTGCCAATCTATGTGGTCTGAGATGGTACCTCATTGTAGTTTTGATTTGAATCTCCCTGGATTAGTGATGTGGAGCATTTTTCATGTGCCTTTTGGCCATTTTTAAGGAAACACTTTGTTTTTTAATATTTTCTGATGGTTTAAGGGTATCTGGGAAAGAGAATCATGCTCCATACATGTTTTGGAGCAGGTTGCAATAATTATTCTGCTTCTTCTACCCTTGATCTTTGAGCCTGAGTCCAAATGCCTATTAAATTTTCTCTTATATCATATGTGTAATATTTTCCTGATATACAGCTTTAGAGGAATATAACTTAGTATCTAGTTCCAGCTGCTGCTTTTATAAAAAAGAAAAAGAAAAAAAGCCCTACCAGCTTTGTCTATTTTTGTGAAGCCCTTCAAATAATTACAATGAATTCATGGGCAAATTTGTTCTATCTCACTTAGAAGCAATTTTTAAAGTACTCTATTAGACTTAAAACCCAAACATTTCCATATAGATTAATTTTAAGGTCACAAAGTATGTTCTAGAGAATTTTACTAATTTAGAAGTGGTTATCCTAAAACTTTTACTAACTGCAATTGAAATTGATTTTGGTGCTTGAAATAAAATTTGAGGAACATGTAATTTTTATTCTTGGAGTACATATAAGTTTATATTAGCCATTGAGTTATATCTACTAAGTCATATAGCTTCAGCTGACATAGCTTTAAAGCACTTCTCTGATATGTAATTTTTTGTGTTAAACTTTTGTTTGATTATACATTAAAAGAAATATTTGGTTTAACAAGTAGTTTTCTACCTACCTGATATATGTTTTAAAATAGACTATAAAAGTCAGAATAAAACATATCTAGGATTCTATTTTAATGGCAAGTCATTTTGAGTCAAGCTGCTTGGTGATATTCTGAAAGGTATCCTTTGGCTCATTTCTAAAATAGATTTATATTTAGATGGCAGTTGTCAGGAGACAGGACTTATGATTATACTCTAAAATTTATTTTACTACAAACATAAACCCGAGAAAAGTTTTATAACATATTTTCCCACTTGATTTTCAGTATGAATTGTGCATTTCAAAAATACCTTGACTGTTTTAAAGTCTATAAAAAGTGAAAGTAAGATTTACATGCCCCCAATGTAACTTGTCATATAGATCCTCCAAGTTTATAAGTAGACTCAGTATTAAGGAAAATTATTTTTTGTCTAAGTTACCATTATGCTGCTAGTAACATTCAGATATATATATCTTGACTTTTATTTTGCTATACTGCTTAGTGAGGACCTACTGTGTTCTCGTTCTATTCTAGGTGCTGAATTATAGAGAGATCAAAATGAATTTCTTGTTGAGTGCAGGATATATATCTGAGTGAATAAGCAGACAACTTTAGACCAATTTATTTCAATGATTATATAGACAAATAGATTATTTTAAAGAGATATTTTAAAATGTCAAAGTAATAAAGAACTTAAAATACAATATCAGCTGATGTCAAAATATAGCTAAATAGTTTTTGCTATATATAATTTTAACTCTTTCTAAATTTTCTTTTGAGTAGAATGGTTGTATCACATCTGGTGGTACTCAGAATTTATTCTTGGCTCTTCACTTAGGGATCACTCTTAGATGTGCTCAGAAAACTCTCTAGGGGTGCTGGGAATTGAACCTGGATCAGTTATGTGCAAGGCAATAACCTTATCCTCGATACTATCTTGCGGGCATCTATCTATACTTTTACAGAGTAATGAAAGATCATTTCAGACAAGAATTGATAGAAGTTAGGAGGTTTACAAGTTGCATCATTCTTATGAGTGTCACCTTGTACTTGTAAATTTGTCTATATTATTGTTTGATTCACATGTAAATTTGGGCATTGAATAGAGTTTTTCTTGTTTACATAGAAGACTGTTTATATCTGTCTTTAGTTCTCAAGGATATATTTGGTGATTAAAGAAGAATAGACAAGATTTGGGTGGTTACTAGTTTTACAAGGCTGAATAGAGAATTGAAAGGGAATCTGGTGAAATGGACCTCTTTCACCTTCCATTCATGTTTGGGAGAAAAGTAGGATGAGTGTCTTTACTGAGTGTAAATCAGTGATGAAATCAAGGAGGACCTAGTTTGATATGTATTTTCTCTCCTTGCTGCAAAACAGAAAACAAAACCCTTAGTGAAATTTTATATTTTATGCTTCTTTTATTTCAGGTAATCAGTCATAGATTTTTTGTGACGTTAAAAATATGTTTGAATTCTGTTTTGCTAATGCATCCTATACTATGTATATGAGCTAAGTCAATAATTATTTTATAGGAAACATTGCAGTTACAAACTACTACCATTTCTAAATTTTATTGACAGTTTTTATCTCAACCAGAATAAATCCTGGAATCTTTCAAAGTCCTACCTAGACCTTTCAGTTTTTATCATCACCTATCTGATCCCTCTACAATGCCCTCTACAGTTTTTCAGGTTTATTTTCTATTCTTTGAAAACATCAAAACTTGTACCTAGGGCTTCTGTATTTGCTTTACCATTATTCTAGAATGTTTTTCCCATTGACATTCATCGAACTCCTCATTTCTTTTATATCTAGTCTCAAATGTTATATTACCAGAGAGGCTTTACTTCACTATTTGCATAACAAAACTCATTATCTTTATTCTTATTTTCCTTGGCAGTTATCATGTTACACATTATATGATTACTTTCTATTTATGTAATCTTCTTTTCCCTGCAGAACCATAAACTCTGTGAGGGCAGATATTTTCTGTGTTTTATTTCTCTATCTCTGTTATTGAAAACTGTGCCTTGCTGAGAAAGCTTAGAGAACCTGTATTTACTCAACAAATATGTATGTAAATGACTAAATTTGATTCTCTTTGTGGGGGAAGTACAAATTTTTTTAGAAGTATAAAAATCATTAGAGATATTTTACATCTAGTTATTTGATAGGTTTTTCTTGCCTTTATGCATTGATTTATGAAAATACTTTGTCCTAGTGGGAGAAGAGGCCTGATTGGAGCTGAGTTATGGGGAAAAAGTCATAGGATAACAACACTGGCCCTAGATGCCAGTGTTAGTGCCTTTAAAACAAACTGCTTGACAAATCATTGAACATTTTCTTCTTACATGTGAAACATAATTTGAATAAATTCATGAATAAGTGTCTGAGAAATTTTCAAATTTATACTTCACTTTTATCATTCATTGCTCTGTGCTCTACATCATGTTAGCTTGTATGAGTCAACTTGGAGGGGGGAGGTGATAACCTAAATATTTGTTTTCTTCTCCTAAAATGCTATCATGCTTCTTTCCAAAATATGAACGAAAACCACAACATAGACAAAACAACTTTTATTTGATACTAATGATGATTTTAGTTATGATCTCTGTATACATCAAGTCTGAGGCCTTTATAAACGTGACAAAATTATATATATATATATATATATGACAAAAATTTGTCACAGAACAAATCTTGTTTCTTAGGAAACCTTTATTCTGAAGCACATTACTGAGACATATTGTTCTGAAATTGAGTAAGTAGGATTACTTTGAGGCCTTTAGCTTTTTCTTTACCCTGCCTGGTTTGAGGGCCACATCCGGTTTTGCTCAGGAGGTACTCTGGCTCTGTGCTCAGGAATTACTCATAGCAAGCTCCAGGGACCATATGTGATCCTAGGATAGAATCTTTTCAGCCCTGTGCAAGAAAAGCATGTAGTTTTGCTATAGTCCCATACCTAATTTTATAGAACTGACTTTTAGTCTTGACTTATTTGGTATGTGGCTGGTCTAAGCCAGCCTTCTAAAAGTGCTGATCTTTGCTTTAAGATACTGTAGTCCTTGCTATTCTTATATATTGTCACTTCTGCATGGGCCTAAGTTTCCCAAGTCTACCAGCCACCTCAGTCCTTCATTTCCTTAATACATATAAAAATACCTACACAAAATCAACTGTTTTTTGTGTAGTTGCACACAGCTGCATAAACTAAGAAATCTTCTAGATCTCTTGATATTCTGCATATTTTTAATTCAATCTTTAGCCATCAGGTTCTTTTGAACAGGTAACTTACTGTTTTAAAAGGTGCCCATACCCTAAGTACCTAATTAATTGTAAATTGAGAAAATAGGCTGTTCTTTCTAGATTTCTTGAACCCTTCATGCTGTAAGAGTTTGTTTAGAAACAGGTACGTGCCACACTCAACTCCAGTGATTGATTATTACAGAAGTCAGTGACCATGACCATGAGTGGACTGGGTCCCAAAGAACTCAAGGTTAGTCAGGGATGAGTTTATAAAAGCAAAGCCCACATCTTATTTTGACAATAGCTACAGTGGATAAGAAGTTGTGATGAGCAAAGCTAGTTACAGAACAAAAATTAGCTAATTAATGATTAAACTGGCTTACATTTACAGAGGGATTGGGTTGTTGATTGCTAGAATTAGAGTTAGTTATTGAGCCATACTTGACACTCGAGGAATAGTCCAATGTTGGAGTATCTTCTTTTGCTGAAAGGCTACCAGAGGAATAGAATACAGATCTTATGTCAGGGATATTTATCTTATTTATTACTATTTTTTTCCACCTCCCTATTCCAGACATTGAATTCAGTGATAGGATGGAAAATGAACTGAATTTTTGCTACTCCTGATATGTCTCTTCTCTTTTCAGCTTACTTTTTCTGTATACTTCCATAAAGTATCATTTGTATTGGGAGATGGAGCAGGAGTAATTTTTTCAATTAAAATATTTTTAAATTTAATGGACTATGATATCAAAGCTATTGAGAGTTGTGTTTTAGGCATATAATGTTATAATGCCACTTTCACCACCAGTGTCAACTTCTCTGCTCCAGTTGTCCCTAATTCCCAACTCATTCTCCAATCTGCCTCCTTGGCAAGTACATTATAAAGTTTGTTGATTGTAGTTTGGATGTCACGTTTTCAGTGTTATTGAGTCTGTGATCTGGATAATTTACCAGTATACCGGAGCCCCCTGATCCTTGTTCTTCCTTTACTTCACTTTCTCATCTTATTCCTCTATATCTTTCCATCACTGTTCTTCTCCCTACACTCTGGATCCAAGGGTAACCTAGATATCTCCTTTTAAAATATTGCATTCCCTTGTCCTGTTATTTTTTACAGATAAGAGATGATCCTGTGCTTGTCCTTCTTCTGGCTTAATAGGATATCTTTCCATTTCATTCAGGTTGCAGCAAATTAATTGGAAAATTTTATTGTTCCTTTCAACTATATAATATTGTTTTTTTTTTCTTTTTGGACCATACCCTGTAACACTCAGATGTTATTCCTAATTCTGCACTCATAAATCACTCCTGGCTTGGGGGACCATATGGGATACAGGGGAATCAAACCTCTGTCCATCCTAGGTCAGTTGCATGCAAGGCAAATGCCCTAGTACTTTGCCATAGTTCTGGCTCCTAATATTGTTTTTAAAAATCTATATCTAAAATGGAAACTTTATAATAATTCTGACTGAGATTGAGAGATTAAAAATTCTCTTTCCTCACAAGCAGTTCTGGATTTATGTAAATTCAACTCACCCACTTTTAAGTTTTATGGCTAAGAGTACACACACCACACCCCACACACACACCTCCCCCCACCCCAGAATCACTTCCTTTAAATGTAGGGAACAAGCAATGACTACTTTGTTCTAGAGAAGCATTTCTCAACTAGGCACCACAAAGATATTTGGGATCATGAGGGAAGTACAGAAATCATGCAAATGCAGTTTGGGAAGTACTGCATGAGGGTAGAGTAGCAACCAGTTGGGCAAAGGGAACAGAAAAGAAACAAGACTGAAAGAGTGTCAAGGATGTGAAACACTGTTCTAGATCAACTAGAAATAAGGTCTCTAAAAGAATAGTATTATATTATTTGAGGTAATAGTAAATGCATCCTAAAATTATGACTATAGTTAAACACAAAGTAAGCAGAAATATAAACTAATAAAAATTTGAGTGAAATTGAAATAGGAAATGAATAACAGAAAACAATGGATTATTTTTTTTCTTTCTTTTCTTTTATTTTTCTTTTCTTTCTTTCTTTCTTTTTTTTTTTTTTTTTTGTATGTCGCTGATGCTAGAATTTCTGCTGATAAATACTGGAACGAAAGCTCCACTGTTGAGTAAACCATTCAGCTAGACCTTGAGTTTCTGATCTTTCTTTTGTTCTTCCCCACATCAATGACAAATAAAGGGAGAAAGACAAATGGATCTGATCCTCAAGACCTGGTTCTTTTCATTTGAAGAACTGAACAGTTGATAGACATGATTCCTTATTCTTGTTGAAAACTGAAGTATTTGCCAGGCCCACTGGTCAAGGCTCTGAGTCTTGATTTTTAATGTTCTCTCTCCAAAGAGAACTAATGTTGCTCAAAATAACTCTTGCTGTTTCTCAGTCCCTGGCTTGAACTATCAGTGTAAGACAGGAAGAGCAGAAGGTAGAGGAAACAATAGATTATCTTTTATTATAGCAATAAAATTGATATACTCTACAAGTTAAAAATAAATAAAAAAATTACTCAAATTGGAAATAATTCTATTGATCATTACTTCTTCTAATTCCAGGGGTATCCAAAGGAGAAAAAATGGGGCATCATAACTGTGCCTACCAATTTGATAATTTAGAAAAAAGGAATCTGCCCTCAATGTCAATGTTATAAAAACTCATTAATAAATAATAAATTTAGGTCTGTACTTATTAAAGCAATGAACAATAACTTTCAAAAAAGAAAACAGTTGTGTCAGATAGTTTTAGAAGTTAATTGTAACTGAACATTAAGGAATAAATGATGTTAGTAATCTACAATAACTTCTAGAAGGAAAAATTAGAAGAAATAAGTCTTAAGACACTCATAATTTCTTAATATCAATGCCAAAGGCATTAGGAGAGAAAAATTATAGACCATTATCTCCCATGAACTTAGAAGCAAAAAATCTTCAATAATGTATTAACAAATTAAATCAAAAGTATAAAAGTAATTTAAAATTATGACCAGTGGGATTTATCTGTGACTTGTCTGGTATTTAATTAAATTTATGTAACCATTTTATCAGCACTGTAAAGATGAAAAATCATGATAACATCAATAAGTTCAGTAAAAGCATTTGACATAATCTGACAGAGTCATGACAAATTATTCAGAACACAAGGATGGGAAGGGAACTTCCTCTGTGAACTATTTTAATTTACAAAAATGCCTGCAGCAAATCTTATATTTGGTTATAAAACATAATTTCCTTATGCAATTGACTACAAGTCAGAACACTCAGTCTACTTCAAATTGTTTGGAAGATTTAGAAAACAATAAGATAAGAGGGATAAGAGGAAGAAAAATAAAACTCCATTTATTAGTAGATAGATGGCAGGATAGTGAAATCTGAAGAATTTTGAACTCTGAAAACAATAACTGATTAAAGGTTGTGAGATAAAGGTTGTGAGATGCAAATAAATTATATTTTTATCAGATACCATAAAAAGTAGAATATGTAATAGGATATTAATAAAATTTTGTTAAAAATAATATAAAAATGAAAAGTTTTTTTGTTTTGTTTTTGGGCCACAGCCAGTGAAGCTCAGGGGTTATTTCTGACTATGTGCTCAGAAATCCTGACTGGAGGAAACATATGGGATGCTGGGGATAGAACCTAGTTCTGTCCTAGGTCAACCAAGTGTGGCAAACGCCCTCCTGCTGTGCTATCTCTCCAGCCCCTGAAAATTATATATTTAGCAAAATTCATATGTATATGAGGAATGTACAAAATTCAGGATGGAAGTACAGAGCTAAATAAGTAGAAAATTATTTCATGTTTTCGGAAAAGAAAGTTCACATTAAATTTTGATTTTTTCCTCAAATTACTTTGTAGTGAGTCAACACACTTTATATTAAATCTTATCAAGGTATTTTTTGGAATCAAAACACACGAACTATAAGTGCATTTGGAAAGGCAAAAGGCATATATTGAGAGGAAAATAAATCCAGAGAATTCACAACCTAAGGGAAGTCTTACTGTAAACTACCTGTTGGATGCCATTGTGATACTGTTCCCAAATAGCTTGGCAGAAAGAACACCTACAGAGCTATTTGTTCCAGGGGGCTCTATAGAGCCATTGTTAGTTCTCCTTGAGGCTGAAAGCTTGGAGACACAACAACATTAGAGATGGGTATCCACAAAACAAACAGGTGACATCATCCCATAGTTCTCAATTGGGCTTGACCTTTGGTAGTACCTTAGAGAGATCTCTGGTTATTATAACTATCAATAATGCCTTCCTCCAGGGCATTCCTAAACCTTCATTTTTTATACTGAGCTTCTCCTTAGATCCTCACTTATCCCTTAGGCTATGTCCTGTTACCCTTCAAGTATCCCAGTTCCTCTTTTGGTCCTATATATGCAATTGTGGTGTGAATATTGCACTGGTGAACATACAAATATGTTTGTAATCATGATGCTTAAATAAATATATCAATTAAAAATAAAAAATCATGAAAGTATACTATATAAAAATATAAATCTAGCTTCATTGAAATGAAAACATATCTTTTAAAAATAATATTGAACAATGGTAAGAACATGAGGTAATAGCAGTCACTGCTGGTGAATACAGCAAGGATAAAGCTCTTCTGGAGAACATTTAGTGATTTGTTAAAAACATAAAACATAATTTATATTGATTGTACTTTTAATATTTTCCCAAATGAGTTGAAAATCTATGACCCAAAAAATCCTGCCCATGTGTGTTTACAGAAATCTTAGTTTTAATGATTAAAAGTGGGAAGGAACTTACATGTTTTTCAATAGGTAATTATGCAGACTAATACAAACACAAAATGAAATATTACAATTTTAAGAACAAATGAGTTAGAAGGGCATGGATAGATGGGTAAAGAAGCTATATGTTCAATGATTCTAGTATGGCCTTCAGCAAAAGCATAATTGATAGCTGAGAAGGGAGCAGTGTTTTCCAGGAATTTTGGGAAGGAAATAAACAAATAAAAACATGGAACATAAGCATCTGAAGACAGTGAAACTATTTTGTATGATACTTTAATAGTGTATAGCTAATACTATAAATTTGTTAAAATTTATAGACTTATACAAGAAGTAAATCCTAAAGATAAATCACAGTTAATGATAATTTATTAATATTGAATTGCTGCTTATAAAATATGAAAAATGAGAATAATAGAAGAAATTGTGTAGGAAAGGGGAAACTTAATTTTATAATTTTATAATTTCTCTCTATTTTTTTTTGTTTTTTTTTTTTTTGTGTGTGTGTTTTTTGGCCATTCCTGGTTGCACTCAGGGGTTACTCCTGGCTCTGTGTTCAGAAATCACTCCTGGCAGGCACAGGGGACCATATGGGATGCCGGGATTTGAACCAATGCCAGTCCTAGGTCAGCCACTTGCAAGGCAAACGCCCTAATGCTGTGCTTTCTTTCCAGCCCATCTCTATATATTCTTGATAAGTTTAAAACTGCTTTAAACAGGGGCTGGAGCGGTGGTGCAAGCAGTAGGATGTTTGCCTTGCACACACTAACCTAGAACTAACCATGGTTTGATTCCCTGGCATCTCTAATGGTCCCCCAAGCCAAGAGTGATTTCACCCCTGAGCGTCACATGGTGTGGTCCCAAAACAAACAAACAAACAAAAAACAACAACCAAAAAAACCCAAATAAAACTGCTTTATAAAAAGTATAATAACAAAAATAATTATGACTATATTCTATGAATATGTCATACTTATATCTACAGTATGTAAAGTTATAATTTAGACAGAAAGGTGATACTATCAATGGAAACAAACTGGAAATCAGGAGAGTTAGAATTTGAGTGAATGATTATGTACTTTAATTTTCTTTCTTCTTCTTTCTTTCTTTCTTCTTTCTTTCTTTCTTTCTTTCTTTCTTTCTTCCTTTCTTTCTTTCTTTCTTTCTTTCTTTCTTTCTTCTTTCTTTCTTTCTTTCTTTCTTTCTTTCTTCTTCTTTCTTTCTTTTCTTTCTTTCTTTCTTTCTTTCTTTCTTTCTTTCTTTCTTTCTTTCTTTCTTTCTTTCTTTCTTTCTTTCTTTCTTTCTTTCTCTCTCCCTCTCTCTCTCTCTCCATCCCTCCCTCCCTCCCTCCCTCCCTCCCTTTCTTCCTTTTCCTTCCTTCCTTCCTTCCTTCCTTCCTTCCTTCCTTCCTTCCTTCCTTCCTTCCTTCCTTTCCTTCCTTCCTTCCTTCCTTCCTTCCTTCCTTCCTTCCTTCCTTCCTTCCTTCCTTCCTTCCTTCCTTCCTTCCTTCCTTTCTTTTTTTTTTTGCTTTTTGGGCCACACTCTATGACACTCAGGGGTTACTCCTGACTATGTGCTCAATAATCGCTCCTGACTTGGGGGATGATATGGAATGCTGGGGATCAAAGGAGGTCCCTTCTGGATCATCTGTGTGCAAAGCAAATGCACTACCGTTAGCATCACTGCTCTGGTCCCAAATTTCTTTTCTTTTCTTTTCTTTTCTTTTTTAGTGGCAGAAACTCAGTAAATAGAATGTCAAATTTATAGATCAATAGAGTTTTGTTTTTTTGAAATTATAATTCTTAGGACAATTAAATAGCCATCTATTAAAATTTGTATATTGAAAAGTCAACAAAAGTATAATATAACTATATATTGGAAATATATTGGAAATCTGTGATTATGAAGCAATGATAGCAAGATCAGTTGAGAATTAGGTGGTTGGACTGTGAATATCAGCAATATAAAAATTTCTAATCATTCATAAACTTGAAATAATATTAAATATTGCAAAAGCATCTATACTACATCAGTAAAAAGATAAACAGATCTATTATAATTAATCTGTAAATTATAGTGACATACACTAACATCTAAAAATGCTTCCAGTTTTCCTTTTTCCTATTATTTATTATCCATTGGTAATCTTCCGGTTAGGCGTAGTTACTTCTCACCCTGTTCTATGCTCTTACTTGTCTCATTTTCTCACTGGTTTCTACAAGTTTTCACTAACAACATTTGGAAATGCTCAGAAAATTTTTATTTAAACACACATAAGCAAACAAAAAATTCAAACTATTGTTTATGACCTGGAAAGGACTGTATTACCTCTAGTAGACTTCTTAAAAAAATTTCCTTTTACCCTTCATGACTCATCACTTTTGATATAACTCCCAAGAATATTGATTCCTACGATTACTGTTTCCCCCCTTTAGCCACTTGCACACATATATCAGCAATTAATTTATCTATATCTAAGAAATACTTTTTTTTTATCTCTGTCTTGTTCACACAACAGCATCGTGCTCATTTTACCAAAATTCTTGAGATATTCTATTTTCTCTCTTCCTTCTTTTTTATTTGTTTTTGGGCCACACCTGATGATGCTCAGGGGTCACTCCTGGCTATGCACTCAGGAATTGTTCCTGGCTTGGGGGACCATATGGGACACTGGGAATCAAACCCAGGTTTTGGTCTAGGTTCTGGTCCACATCCTGGTTCGGCCACATGCAAGGCAAACATCCTACTGCTCTGTTATATCTCTTTTCTATAGTTCTCTAAGAAACACTTCTGTTTCTCTTTATAATATTTTATTATATATTTATAATATTTTTATTATATATTTATAATATTATAATACTTTTTAGTTTATTTCTTTAGGTGCCTTTTCTTGTGCATAGTTTAAACTAGAGACAAAGGAATGGAAACAAATTTATGTAGACCAATCTGAGCTATGTAGAAGCTTGAAAAATTAAGACTGGTGATTGTTAATGTTTAAGAAGTCATCCAGAGACTGATGATTCAGTTCTGACTCACCTAAGTAAATAGCTGGCAATTGAGTTTATTGGCACATCATTTGCCTAAAAGTAGGTTTGCAAATGGTATTTAAAATTTTGCTTGGGGCTTGTTGAACTTTAAGGAAGACAATTACTCCTATGATCCTCTACCTCTGCCATATGCAGACTACAGTGCTGCCAATTCCTGTTCCAAGCAGAGCACTTGATCTTCAAAATTCTAGCTGCAAATTAATTTTGATCTCCTTAGAACTTGAGTCTAATTGTCTCCTTTAATTTCTCTGCTTTTTTCCCTGAAGAATTTACGTCCTCACATTCATTAATCACTGACAAAATCCTATTCCAGATCCTCAAACTGTTCTGTTCAGAGATCCTTTTTTTTTTCTTTTTGGTGCTTTTATTTTTTGTGGTAAAAAAATAAATATTTGTTTTATTTATTAGGTTGTTGGGTTTAAACAATTTAGTGATTTGTTTCCTAATAACAAACTAGGTCTAATAAAGAAATTTGAAGAATAATTTTTTCTTTTATTCTTATTTATGAACTTAAGAAATGCGTGTACTTATTATACATTGAACAGCTTGTCATATTTGAAATCAAGTTGGACAATGCTGAATATATATCTGGCTCTATACTGAGGTTTCTCATGGTGCTTTTCAAAAAACCCTTGAAAAACCAAGAAGTTGATGTCAGTTAAGTCATAGTCTCATTTAAGTCAAGCTGTGAACTACTTCAACTAGTTCATGTGATACTTCAGAGAAATTAAGGGCCACTGTTATTCAGGTTTCACTTCATTCATGTTGCCAGTTCTTTAGTTTGTGCTACCTTGGTCTTTGCAGTGCTATCCAGCAATCACATAGAAAAATTTTTTTAATTCTGAATATTGTCCTCAAATCTTGTTTCACATTTCAGCTTTCAAAAACAGGAATCTGTGGTTTCTACTTTGTCAACAATCTTTCAGAGATGCCTTCATCTCAGGAGAGTGTTCAAATTCCTTCCCTACACGTTTTTTTTTTTTTTTGCTTGTTCCCCAGACACATTTCTTGTCCAACTCTCCTTATATTTTTATCCTATATGTGGCACATTGTCATGCTTCTTTCAGTTTTTCAAATGTGCTGAACTCTGGTCTTTACCATCCTTCTTCATATTTAGCATATATACTTCATATCCAGCAAAAATTTATTTTTTCATACATTTTCTCAACAAATAGTTTCTTCCAGACTACATATTGAGGTTCTCATGTGATTTTTCTATTTTTCACATTGCTGTGTATTTTATGATATTGTGATTAGGCACTTAATTCAACATTTTTTCTTGTATAAAATACTTTGTATATATTTTGTATATAGTTTTTATATATATTTGTATATTTGAGATTTTTTATAGTAATGATGCATCTATTATCCACTATATACTTTCTGTATAGTATCATGAAGAAATTATAGCAAGAGGCAAATAATTTTCTAACTAAATAAAATATGCATAATAAACTGCTTACAAAGGTATTTATAAAATAAAGGTATAATAGTAAATAAAAATAAATAATAAAATAAAATACAATCAATATGAAATTATTTATAAATAAATGTGCATAATAACTGATCAAATGTATTTTCCAATTAACAATCATCATATTACTATTATAAATGATCACTATACACATAATGTCATTACTGATACATTTTACTAATAAAATTTATATAATAAATTCTTTATCCAAGAAAATTAAATGATATGAGTATACAATATAGTATTTGAATATCATTTGTTGAAATTTTGAAAAGTATTCTATATGTACTCTGCTTTTCTTCACATTACTACTATTTATTTTTCTTGGTATAAAGAATCTAATATAATGTTTCTTGTTTTTAATGGCATGACTCCTTATATAATTACATTCTTAATACATTTAACATATAAATGTGTTTGCATTTTCATACATTATTAAAACATTATGTATAGTTTTCATATAAAATAAATTAACCATTGATGACACATTTATTTAAATATTAAAAAAACACTAAAAATAATTGATATATTGCCTAGTCTGTTGAGTATTTTGGAGATATTTATCATAATCTCTAAGTGACAAGACATAGAGTAGGCTTTGAATAGAGAGAACATTCTAGATAACTAATTACATTACCTTGTACAAGAAAGAGTTGAAACATGAAAATGTGTTTTATTCCAACATGGGAAAGTTTATGACTTTTCCCCTAGGCAAAAGCCTACAGAAAGTACTTTTCAGCAAAGGGCAAGGATGATTTCACTAGAGTTATTTCTAAAAGGCCAGGAAATAGCTACTCATTCCTTCTACTACCTTGCTTTAGTTACTCCATATTTGAAAGGGTGAAATGAAAGTTGATGTGTTTATGTGAGGGTCATGCCAAAGTATTTGGACCTTTTTGCTCTCTCTGCTTTACTGCTTTAGTAAGCTATTTTCCCTAGTACTAGTTCAAAGTCTCTACTATTTCCTATGTTGCAGAGATGTCTAGATTAAACTGGCCATTCTAAAATATAAAGTTGTATTAACTTAAAATATTTTATATTTTTATGGGTGCTATACTTTAAGCAAAAAATATATGTGGTATTTTTATGTATGCGTATATATATTTATATAAAGCTGTCAGATAATATATAACACACAAGTTAACATATATAATATTACATAGTTATGAATTTATATGTATAGATTAGTTCATCAGTACTGACCCACTCATCCAGCAAGGTTTAAATTCTATCCTCACTGATGTGTTTGGGACTAAGGATGTCTTTCTTCTCCATTTTTTATTAACTGTGGAAATGACAGGTACCTAGGCCGTCATGGACTAGAGACACTCGATTTTATTCCAATAGTAGTATATAGGACAGAGAAATGGAAATAGTTGCGGGTGGCAGAAAGATGGACATCAAAAATGGACAGCCATGGATGCAAGGTGCCTGGGAAAAGGTAAACATAAATATTGGGGACTAGGTCTGTCTAGACAGCATCACAATGGGTTTTATTAGTGGTTGACAGGTAATCCCTCTCAACCAGAGCTCTCTGTGAGCTGGGGACATATGGACTTGAGTCAAGCCTGAGAGTGACCACTGATCATAGGTAGATGGCAATCTTCTTTGTGCTATCTTTCCCTATCTATGGAGTGGTGTCTCTAAAGTTTTTGCTCAAGGAGAATTCCAGTGACAGTTGCTCTAGAGCAGTGGTCTGCAAGCCTCGGCTCGCGAGCAACATGTGGCTCTTTACACTTTTAATGTGGCTCTTCTGTGTGCAGGATTCTGCTCCTAGCCTCTGTCAGTGCACGCCCTCTGTTCAGTGCTGGTGGTTGGCTCCAAGAGTGTAAGATGATACCCAGTGTCAACCCCAAACAAATGTGTTCCCCCAATGCTATCCTTTCTTAAACCTCGTCCTTTGATATGTAAAAGCCCATTGAATATGTACTTTTGTCTCTCTCTCTTGACCTGAAGCCTCCTAGTATTGGGAATTGGTTTTAATAAAGAAAGAGGTGTTCTAGATTTTTGGGCTCGAGGCAGACAGTACAAGGTAAAAGGCCATGTACTCCATGATCATCCTTTCCTGGCTAGCTTGGCTTATTATTTCTTTCCTGCTACTCTGCTTTTTCAGAACAGGTTGGGTGGGGTTTAGAAATACAGTACCTGGAGTGATCTTAAAACATATATTTTATTTTGCACAAGAGTGGGCATCTTCCATGAAGGGATTCTAAACCCAAAGTTTTCTTTTCTGTGGATTCTCATGTTCAGGGTACTCATAATTAAAGTTGTGAGCTAATGCCCTTAAATGCTTTTTTTATATTGATTATGACTTTCTGCATAACATAAGTGGCAATCAGAAATTTTTGCAAGAGGGGGAGCATTTCAATATCTCCTCCTCAGACACAGCTATCCCAGAATCAGATTCTTTTTTGAACACATCCATCTTATGTCTCACTATTAAAAACTACTTGTGAAAATCCCCTGCAGAGAAATATTAAGTTCATAGAGAAAATAAACAATGTCTGCCAAATACACAGGCTTAGCTACCCATTCCTTGTCCAACAGGGGCTGTACAAAGTTAGAGTTCTGCTCTCACAGGAACTGCACTACTTCTTCCCTCTTGCCAACAAGGTGAGAGAGCACCTTCCCCTTAACAGGCACTTCTCTACCTCATGGAAAAGATGCTAGTAATGGGCATCCATACTCTCACCCACGGTGGTGAATAGCCTGAATTTTATCACAATTGTGAATTTCACAAATTACATTAATGTGTCATCTGTCACGGAGTTTAGTTTAGCATTTGTGGAATATAAGAATATTAAATGGCAATATGGTAATAATATCTAGAGAAAATAAGGAGGGACAGGAGGACTAGTCCATGATAGGAAGCTTGTCATAAAAAGTAGTGAATTCAGTTAGAATAGAGAAAGGTACATTATGACATTGATAGTTCGAATTTATCACTCTGGACAAGAACTGGATGCTGAAAATGGATAAGTGGCATGCATGGTACCCTTTAATTAACAATATTTCAAACCATGGTGTCATAAGGGAAATTTTGCAAACCTCAGCATCATAAAGTAAAAGGGAGATAGAGAGAAAAAGAAAAATGCCTTCCCCTGACATAGGCAGAGGAGGGTGAAGGAGAAGAAAACAGGGACATAGGTGGTGGGGAAAGTGCACTGGTGAAGGGTGATGTGCATTCTATGATTGAAACTCAAGTATGAATAATTTTGTAACAAATATGCTTAAATAAAAATTATTTTTAAAATGTTGCAGGCACTCTATTATAATTATTTTATGATATATTATATACCCTTAACAAATTGCTCTTTTTGTTTTTGTGTGTATTTTAGTTTGGTTTCTTGCAGCACACACTGAAGTTTTTCCTTTCAGTGAAATCACTACTTTTCTCTTGAATACTGTTCTTGCTTTTAAGGATTGTTAAAAGGTTTTTCTTTTTTACCTGTTTCATCGCCATATTGTAGGATTTCAAATTTTCAGCACATTTTGGTTATCAAGAGGAAACGTTTTGAAACGTTTTGCTTCCTTATTATCAGAAATCAAAGCATTTTTCCTCGAGAAGGGTGTTCACTATTCAGAATTAACAAATGACCAGTAAATTCAAAAACTGTATTTCATGGTGGATGTTACTTCACATCTAAATCAGCTTAATCATAAACTACAGGGAAAAGAAAACGAAGTTTTTTCGATGTTGGAAGAAGTTATTTTGTTTGAAAACAGATTATCTGTTTTTGCTCAAGATTTTGACAGAGAAACTTTGATTTACTTTCCAAGCCTGTTGAAATATCGCCAAGAAAATAATTCTGATATTGACATTACCTATTTTAAAACAGCACTTTTACATATGAGGGAAGCTTTTCTCAAGAGGTTTCAGGATTTCAGAAACAGCAAAGTGACATTGGCCTTTGTTAAAAAAACAACCCTGGATGCCACTGTAACGGAATTAAATTTTTCTCCCTTTAATATTGACATTAACAACTTTGAAATGCAATTGCTGGATTTAAAAAACAAAGAACTGTGAATCTTAAAAATTGAACAAATGTGAACTTATTTCACAGCACAAGAGGTCTGCTTTGAAAGACCTGGAGAAGGAAGATATGTTGATTTTTAACACCTGAAATAGTATTCCTGACTCATATAAAGAACTAAAAAGCTAGTGTTTGCTGTTCTTTCCTTGTTTGGGTCTACATATTTATGTGAACAATCATTTTCAAGCATGAATTTTTTCAAAAGTAAATTGAGAAATTGTCTCATTGATGAGAACCTGGAATCGTGCATAAAATTAAAAACAACATACAAACTTGACTTACTCAAACTATCCAAGGAAATGCAAGGCCAAAGTTCACATTAGTGTTTGTGACTTTGTCAGTCATTGTCAGGATGTAATTTTTTCTACATTGTAAGCAAATTTTACAGAATTTAACATTATTGATAAATAATATCATTCTAAAGTTTTTGTTTTATTAGTTGTGTTATTTGTATCCTCCTGATCCATGTGGATACTTGCATGAAGAATATTCTCAATAAAAACTTATTAAAATTAAAAACAGTGTACTATCCTATGTATTTTATGTTTTAAAGATGTGGCTCTCAAAATAAATTTCAATTGTGGTTTTGGCGAGATTTGGCTCAGTTGAAAAAAAAGGTTGCCACTGCTCTAGGGGTCCCTGAAACAATTGCTCTCTAGCAGAGGTCTCCAACTCGCGGCCCACGGGCCATTTGTGGCCCTCTATACAACATTTTGTGGTCCTGCCCTAAAGGAATTTTTTTTGTTTGTTTTTAGTTGTTTGGGTCACCCCCCAATGTTTAAGGCTTACTACTGACTTTGCACTCAAGAATCACCCCGAATTCGCCTCCTGCGGCCCCTAGGTAAATTGAGTTTGAGATTCCTGCTCTATAGGGTTCCATTTGCCAGGTGGCTGAGAGAGCATCATAGAAGGATTCCAATAGTTGTCATGACAAAAAAGATCCACTATACCTCTTAAAAAGAAGAGAATATTCTGCATCCTTCCGATGATCATCATGGACAATACTCCTGTAAGTCAATGAAGAAGAATATGGTGGTTTAGTGGTGGTGAGTCACAGTGCATTGCTGTAAATATAGGCTCCACTATTTATATATCTTGGGCCAAAAGCTTTGGGATGTATTGTTATATCTGGTGTAACTTTATACAGATAATTGAAACTAATCTGTATTTTAAAATATTCTTTAGTTAATTTATATTTAATATCCACTACCAAAAATACAGGCAGATGTTACTCTTTGTAACTTAGCCTGTCCCACTAAATAATGTATAGTATATGACTATTACTTGTGTCTGTAACAGTTCTGTTACTTCTAGAAGAAAATAGTTATAAAAATTTTTAGATATCTCACAAATCACTGTGCTTTATTTGTAAAAGATTCAGATACTTTGATATGTCTAGCATCAAAAGATGGTACTGAAGTCATAAATTCTAAGTTGTCACTTAAAAAATAAGAAATGTTGGATAAGGAAAAAAGTCAAAAGACTTGCTTTTCAAATTTATTTTAATTTATTTTGTTTCATTTGGAGATGAAGCATATCAATTTGGAAAAGTCATTCAATTAAATAACAGAGTATTACAAATGTAGAAGTTGATGTTTCTTGAATTGCAGGAGTAATATCTAATAAAATTTACAATGATTATATACAACTTAGTTGCAGTGTCAATAACTTATGTTAAACCCTAATGTAATCAAATCAAAAATAAGTTTATTTTAATAGACAAAACACTTATGTTTAAATTTCTTGTGTGATATACATATAAATTATACTGATAAATTGCCAATAATTAAAATTAGTGGTTTTGATATGTCCCTTTATGTACTATTTATAAAATGTTTACTTTTGTGATCTGAAAATGGATGGTTTCTGAATTATATCCCAAATGTGAGAAGTGAAGTAGATGCCTGAAGTTAATGTTGTGCTGAGGTGAACACTGCACCTGAAGTGTGCACCTGCACAAATTTACCTTCTATTCAATGATTCTAATGATTCATGTACAGCACAATAATTTTTAATCACTGAACTGAAATTTTAAGTAATGTAAATGTTTTTAGTCCTAAAAGCAGATTTGGCAAAGTTTGTATAAATATGATTGTGCTTTGGAAGAAATTTTATTTTAATAAAAGTATATTTAGGAAGTCGGAGAGATGGCACAAGTGGTAGGGCATCTGCCTTGCACACGCTAGCTAGTTCCCCGGTGTTCCATATGGTCCCCAAGCCAGGTGTGATTTCTGAGCGCATAGCCAGGAGTAACCTCTGAGCATCACCAGGTATGGCCCAAAAACCAAAAAATAAAAAAAAAGTAAATTTAGAATAGGAATTTGTACTCTGACACTTCCTTTATTTGGGGGCAAACCAAGGTCATCCTAGATCAGCTGCGTGTAAGGCAAATGTCCTAGTGCTGTGCTATCACTGTGGCCCCAGTACTCTGACATTTTTAAGTGACTTTTATGTTTTATAATTTATAATTTTTGCATTTGTATACCATGACTTAATCTTTCCCAATTTTAGCATGAGATGCTTAACTATAAAATTGTCATTTCCTTTCAAGAAAATTATGAGAAAGTTAAGCTTGCAATACAGTTTGTAATGATAATGATATGATGATGTAACCATGACAATCACATTAATTAAGTTAATACATTTCACGGCATTAAGACTTATAGGTTATTTTTGTGGGGGAGGATGGGGAATTTAGGCTATACCTGTGGTACTCAGAGCTTATGACTACCTCTGTGCTCAGGGATCATTCCTGGCAGGCTTGCTGGATAATAAGGGTTGTGATCCACTGTGTGCAAGGCAAGCATCCTACCTGTTGTACTATCATTACTCTGGCCTTGACATTTTGGCTTTTCTATACCTAGTTACCTCATCTCCCCACTACCAAAGTTACCAAAACCCTTTCATGTATTGCATAGCACCATTTCACTTTCATCTATACCTTCCAATTTGATTATCTGTTTGATTTTGTATATTATAATTTTAGTATCTAAAAACTGTCACATACTTATCTTATATTCGTCACAACATTTTGACATGGGAAAACATGTATTTATACATTTTGGAAATAGACTTTCAAATAACAGTATTACTATAGATAAGGGAGCCAGATAAAGAATCTTAAACCAGGTTACAAAAAACTTAATACCTATCAGATATTTATTGTTTTTGTAATATTTCAGTATGTATCTCTAAGATGATTAATTCTAATAATATTTGAGCTGGTTAGGTGTTAAGGCAACAACCTAAGTAAAAATATTTACAATTTTATTGCTTTTCTTTCTACAATGTTTTTGTTTCTTTTTGTTAAAGTGATAATTTATTAATTGGATTATAACTTGGCCAAACTTGCCATGGAGAGAAGAAAATGACTGAGGTCTAGGATGGAATTAGGATCAAATACTAGGAATTAAAGCATAAAACTTTTATCCAGAGACTCTGAAAAAGCAGGATATAATATATGAAGATGAATATTTTCTTTCAGAACCTCTGAAAGTTTTAACAATTAAAATTCCTATATCTAATTAAAATTTAGTACTTATTTTTTCTTCTTCACTGAAAATATTCTTTTATTGTATCAATTAATTACCCCAATGTTTTTTTATTAATATTTTTATTTTGACCCAAAGTGGATTTCAAATCATTCACAGTAGTATTTCAGGTACATAGTGACATTAAATCAGGGGCTTTCCCACCACCAATGTTGTCCTTCCTTCACCCCTGTTTCCAGCATGCATCCCATATTGCCCCTACTTATTTTTTTTATCAAGACTTATTTTTCAATACTTAAATGTTTTTTAATGCTCTTTGTCCTTTTCTAATGTCACTCTTTCACTAATCTAAGAGTTCTGAGTCTCACAAAATCCTCTGAGTCAGGAATGGAGATGGAAGCCAGCAAAATGGTGTGTGAGATGTAGTTACATTGGTATACAAAAGAGTTCCAAACTCGGATGCGTTTTACTCTAACTGAATCTTATCGACAATTTGAGCTTCTATTCTGTTTAATAGAATTTGATTTTGGATAGACTACTCTACTCTCTTTGGGGTTTTATTTAAGTTTTTGTAGAACTGTATTAGACATATCAGTGACTGGGGAAGTGAAAATTGATTTAGCTGTCATCTCTCTATACTGGAATAGGATAAGTTACACAGTTTAATTTTCTATCCCAGGTTTCTTCTACAAACTAGTCTAGCATATTCTACCAGTTCCCAATTTAATAACTCCCACAATACAATCCACTCTAGAGATGTAAGAATTTTAAATTTTATGGATTTATGATTATTTCTCTCTCCCTAGTAGAATATATTTACTTCTACAGGAGGCAGAAAGCCAACTTGATTTAACAGGACACTCTCCAGATCCATCCAAATAGCACCAAATTGCATGATTTCATATTTTCCTAGAGCTGGGTAGTATTCCTTTGTGTATATGTAGCATAGTTTTCTACCAGACACTTGTTCTTGGACACTTGGGCTGTTTCCAGATTTTGGCTATTGTGAATGGTGCTTCAATGAACATAGAGCTTAAATGTCTGTTAAGAATAGATTTTAGGAATTGTTTCATAAATGTCCACTGTTTAGTACTAAATAAATATGATATGTGTAGTCCATAGAATACTACTTAGTTTTTAAAATAGAAAAAGTGATGCCTTTTGCAGCAACTAGGTAGAAATTGAGGTACTTATGTTAAAAAGCAAAATAAGTCAGGAAATGAAAGACGCTAACAGGTTTAATTCGTATGTAAAATAAACAAGTACATTGTAGAAAAACATTAAACTGCATAGTGACAAAGGGTCAGAAGAATGTCAGTAAAGTTATTATTACTTTTTTATTTTTATTGTGATGCCTCTGGAATTATGGTAGTTTTTGTAGAGAAACATACACATACAGAGGTTTGAAAATGGGCTGTTAAAATTTATAGTGTATTATCAACCTATGGGACTATTTCTATATATTGCCAGTGAATTCATATAAAACCAATTAAGCTATAATTCTACTTAGAATTGTTAAAAAATAATTAGTATTTTAATAAACCATAATACCAAACTCAAAATATTTTAGAAACTAAAAACTGATGAAACAAATCAAATAGCACATTAAATTGAGAGATATTCCATGTCAATATATTCAATAATATAAAATTACCAAAAAAAATCTATCAAGTTCTTAGAATAGATTTTTATAATATAAACAAAATTAGGAAATGAAACAGTGGCATAGTGGTAGGGCACTGCCTTACATGTGATTTACCTAGGATGGACTGTGGTTCAATCCCCCAGCATCCCATATGTCCTCCAAGTCAGAAGTCTGAGCACAGAGCCAGGAGTAACCCTTGAGCGTTACCCACCTCTGGTCCAAAAACCAAATACATATATACATACAAACATATATACAAATATATACAAGATTATTCTAAGATTTATCAGAGAAAATAAAAAAATAGAGTAGCTATTCTGAAAACGAAGAATATGCAAGAATCATTCTATTTACTTTCAAAACTATATAAGATTGTAGTAGCAATTTTAGTTCAATTCAGAGAGAGATTAAATTCAGTAATTAGGAGCACTTCTCACAAACAAAAGAAACAAGAAAATAATGATATGATATTAGTATTGTAATGATAGTAACAAATAATAAAAAATTGGGTTTTGTTGATTTGATAAATTTTATAAGGACTTAATACAGAGTTTTAATTACCAACATAACTTTCCATGCTAATGAGTCTATTAACTGTTTGCCTGTAGCATTGGACAAACTAATGTGAGGATTAAAGGATGATATATTTCAATATCAAAGTTTATCTGCAAACAAAATTAAAATAGTCCTATAATTCAAAATATTCTAAACTATTTTGATGTTCAGTGACAACATAAGTATAAAGCCATTGCTTTTATTATCACTTTGAAAAATAATAAATTACAAGTCAAGAACAAATGGAAGATTTAGCATTCATTGAACTTTTGGATGAAATGTCTATTCATTATCATGTATTATAAAGAACTTTTTACTCAGCACATTTTTGCCTTAAATATTCATAGCAAACAATACATTGTATTGCTAGACATTAAAAGATACTGGGGGTGGAAAAGATAGTGGGAAAAAATTGACTATTTCTGTGACTATATCAGTATGACTAATCAGTGTTACTCTGCAGCCACATTATTTGATTTTTTTTTGGATTTTCACAGTGCTTATTTTGAGGGAAAATTTGAGTATTTTAATTAACTGCAATGGTTTCTATATAAAGGTACAAAATTACCAAGTGGATATTAGACAATCTGATGATTACATAAATTTTACCAATTATTTGTATCATCAAATGTCTTGAAAATCTGAAAGCACTCTTCTATTTCTACTTGCACTTTTCTGTCATTACAGGCACTACATCAGTAAAGGCTGGTTAAACACAGCTATATAATATACAAGTCATAATGTGACCTAGATCCAGACTGAGTAAAGCACTTAGTCTTAAGTAGAAAAGCATACTAAAATGTCAAGTAGAGTCTCGTGAATTTTATATTTATGAGTAGAACATTGACTTTGAGAATGCTTGTTTGAATTATATTTTTATCTTATATTTTTTGCTATAAATATTTTCTTTTAAAACATTAGTTAACATATTTCTATAGAAATTCAAAAGAAGGGACTGGACTGGTGGCGCAGGTCATAATGTATCTGCCTTGTGAGCTCCAGCCTAGGGCGGATAGTGATGTCCCATAAGGTTCCCCAAGCCAGGATAGATTTCTGAGTGCATACCCAGGAGTAATCCCTGAGGATCACTGGGTGTGGCCCAAAAACCAAAAATAAATTTAAAAGAATTTTGTTTTCCTTTCATTATAAATTTGACTTTGCTGTTTAAGTTAAGGCTACTTGCTACTGAGAAATTAGTTTAAATATGAGTATTTTTATGAAGAAGAAACAGTTCTCAATCAGCTTACCATTATTTTCTTCTTTATTTAATCTAAGACTGACATTTAAAGTTTCTTTTGTTTAAGCTCTACATTGTATATAGTGGGATGTTTTGAAGATGTGTATATAAATATATGTAAATTTTTTTAATATTTTATTTAAACACCATGATTACTTACATGATTGTGTTTGGGTATCAGTCATGTAAAGAACACCACCCATCACCAGTGCAGCATTCCCATCACTAATGTCCCAAATCTCCCTCCTCCCCACCCGACCCCCACCTGTACTCTAGACAGGCTTTCTATATCCCTAATACATTCTCATTATTAGGACAGTTCTAAATGTAGTTATTTCTCTAACTAAACTCATCACTCTTTGTGGTGAGCTTCCTGAGGTGAGCTGGAACTTCCAGCTCTTTTTTCTTTTGTGTCTGAAAATATTATTGTAAGAATGTCTTTCATTTTTCATAAAACCCAAAGATGAGTGAAACCATTGTGCATTTTTCTCTATCTCTCTGACTTATTTCACTCAGAATAATAGATTCCGTGTACATCATGTATAGAAAAATGTCATAACTTCATCTCTCCTGAGAGCTGCATAATATTCCATTGTGTATATTTACCACGGTTTCTTTAGCCATTCGTCTGTTGAAGGGCATCTTGGTTATTCCCAGAGTCTTGTTATGGAAAATAGTCCTGCAATGAATATAGGTGTAAGGAAGGGGGTTTTATATTGTATTTTTGTGTTCCTAGGGTATATTCCTAGGAGTCGTATAGCTGGATCCTATGGCAGCTCTATGTCCAGTTTTTGGAGGAATCTCCATATTGCTTTCCATAAAGTTTGAACTAGACGGCATTCCCACCAGCAGTAGATAAGAGTTCCTTTCTCTCCACATCCGTGCCAACACTGTTTGTTCTCATTCTTTGTGATGTGTGCCATTCTCTGTGGTGTGAGGTGGTACCCATAGTTGTTTTGATTTGCATCTTCCTGATGATTAGTGATGTGGAGCATATTTTAATGTATCTTTTGGCCATTTGTATTTCTTCTTTGTCAAATTGTCTGTCCATTTATTCTCCCCATTTTTTGATGGGACTAGATGTTTTTTTCTTGTAAATTTCTGTTAGTGCCTTGCATATTTTGGAGATTAGCCCCTTAACTGATGGGTATTGGGTGAATAGTTCCTCCCACTCAGAGGGGGGGCTCTTGTATGCTGGGTGCTATTTCCTTTGAGGTGCAGAAGCTTCTCAGCTTAATATATTCCTATCTGTTAATCTCTGCTTTCACTTGCTTGGAGAGTGCAGTTTCCTCCTTGAATATGCCTGTAGTCTCAATGTCCTGGACTGTTTTGCCTATAAGTGTTGTTGTGTATATCTTATGGTTTCTAGTTTGATATCGAGGTCTTTAATCCATTTGGATTTTACCTTCATACATGATGTTAGCTGGGGGTCTAAGTTCAATTTTTTGCAAGTGACTAGCCAGTTGTGCCAACACCACTTGTTGAAGAGGCTTTCTTTGCTCCATTTAGGATTTATGCTCCTTTATCAAAAATTAGCTGATTGTATGTCTGGGGAACATTTTCTGAGTATTCAAGCCTATACTAATGATCTGAGGGTCTGTCTTTATTCCAATACCATGTTGTTTTGATAACTATTGCTTTGTAGTAAAGCTTAAAGTTTGGAAAAATAATTCTTCCCATGTTCTTTTTCCCAATGATTGCTTTAGCTATTCTAGGATGTTTATTGTTCCAAATGAATTACAAAAGTGCCTGATCCACTCCTTTGAAGAAGTCAGGGTATCTTTAGAGGGATCGCATTAAATCTGTATAATGCCTTGGGGAGTATTGCCATTTTGATGATGTTAATCCTGCCAATCAATGAGCAGGGTATGTGTTTACATTTCCGCATTCCTCTCTTATTTCTTGGAGCAGAGTTTTATAATTTTCTTTGTATAGATCCTTCACATATTTAGTCAAGTTGATTCCAAGATATTTGAGTTTGTGTGGCACTATTGTGAATGGGGTTGTTTTCTTAATGTCAATTTCTTCCTTATTACTATTGGTGTATAGAAAGGCTATTTATTTTTGTGTGTTAATTTTGTAGCCTGCCACCTTGCTATAAGAATCTATTGTTTTTAGAAGCTTTTTGGTAGAGTCTTTAGGGTTTTCTAAGTAGAGTATCATGTCATCTGCAAACAGTGAGAGCTTGACTTCTTCCTTTCCTATCTGAATTCCCTTGATATATTTTTCTTGCCTAATCACTATAGCGAGTACTTCCAGTGCTGTGTTGAATAGGAGTGGTGAGAGAGGTCAGCCTTGTCTTGTGCCAGAATATAGAGGGAAGGCTTTCTGTTTTTCTCCATTGAGGATAATATTTGCCACTGGCTCGTGGTAGACGGCCTTTACTATATTGAGAAAGGTTCCTTCCATTCCCATCTTGCTGAGAGTTTTGATCAAGAATGGGTGTTGGACCTTATTAAATGCTTTCTCTGCATCTATTAATATGATTATGTGATTTTTATTTTTCTTGTTTTTGATGTTGTATATTATGTTGATAGATTTACGAATGTTAAACCATCCTTGCATTCCTGGGATGAAACCTACTTGATCATAGTGGATAATCTTCTTAATGAGGCATTGAATCCTATTTGCCAGGATTTTGTTGAGGATCTTTGCATTTGCATTCATCAGCGATATTGGTCTGTAATTTTCTTTTTTAGTAGCATCTCTGTCTGGTTTAGATATCAAGGTGATGTTGGATTCATAAACGCTATTTGGAAGTGTACCTGTTTGTTCAATTTCATGAAAAAGTCTTGCCAGGATTGGTAGTAGTTCCTCTTGGAAAGTTTGAAAGAATTCATTAGTGAATCCTTCTGGGCCTGGCATTTTCTTTTTGGGCAGACATTTGATTACCGTTTTAATTTCATCAATGGTGATGGGGGTGTTTAGATATGCTACATCCTCTTCCTTCAACCGTGGAAGATTATAAGAGTCCAAGAATTGATCCATTTCTTCCAGGTTCTCATTTTTAGTGGCCTAGAGAAAATCTCTGTCATATCAGTAGTGATCTCTCCTTTTTCATTCCTAATACGAGTTATCAAGTTTCTCTCTCTCTCTTTCTTTGTTAGGTTTGCAAGTGGTCTATCAATCTTGATTATTTTTTCAAAGAACCAACTTCTGCTTTCGTTGATCTTTCGGATTGTTTTTTTGGGTTTCCACTTCATTGATTTCTGCTCTCAGCTTTGTTATTTCCTACTGTCTCCCTATTTTTGGGTCCTTCTCTTGAGCACTTTCTATTACTATTAGCTGTGTCATTAAGCTGCTCAGGTAAGCTCCTTCTTCCTTCCTGATGTGTGCTTGCAAAGCTATAAATTTTCCTCTCATTTCTGCTTTTGCTGTGTCCCATAAGTTCTGATAGATTGTGTCTTTATTGTCATTTGTTTCCAGGAACCTTTTGATTTCCTCCTTGATTTCATCTCGGACCCACTGGTTATTGAGTATGAGGCTGTTTAACTTCCAGGTGTTAAAGTTTTTCTTCTGTGTCCCTTGGCAATTCACAAATAATTTCAGAGCCTGTGGTCAGCGAAGGTAGCCTGCAAAATTTCTATCCTCTTGATATTATGGAGTTATGTTTTATGTGCCAGCATGTAGTCTATCCTGGAGAATGTCCCATGTACATTGGAGAAGAATGTGTATCCAGGTTTCTGGGGATGGAGTGTCCTATATATATCCACTAGCCTCTTTCTTCCATTTCTCTCCTCAGGTCTAGTATATTCTTGTTGGGTTTCAGTCTGGTTGACCTATCCAGTGTTGACAAAGCAGTGTTGAGGTCCCCCACAATTTTTGTGTTGTTATTAATATTATTTTTCAGATTTGTCAACAATTGTATTAAATATTTTGCTGGCCTCTCATTCGGTGCATATATGTTTAGGAGAGTTATTTCTTCCTGTTCTACATATACTTGATTAGTATAAAATTTCCATGTTTTTCCTTACCACCTTCCTGAGTATAAAGTTTGCATTATCTGATATTAGTATGGCCACTCTAGATATTTTTATGGGTGTTGTTTGCTTGGATAATTTTTCTCCAGCCTTTTATTTTGAGTCTATGTTTGTTCTGACTATTCAGGTGCGTTTCTTGTAGGCAGCAGAAGGTTGGATTGAATTTTTTGATCCATTTAGCCACTCTGTGTGTCTTAACTGGTGCATTTAGTCCATTGATGTTGAGAGAAAGAATGTCCTGGGATTTAATGCCATCTTTATATCAAAATTTGGTGTGTCTTTTGGTTAGTCTGGTCTTAAATTAT